>NW_006800204.1:337506-377424 GCF_000485575.1 Poecilia formosa | reverse complement strand
GAGCCTGGCGGTGAGCCTGGTGGTGAGCCTGGTGGTGAGCCTGCCTGGCGGTGAGCCTGCCTGGCGGTGAGCCTGGCGGTGAGCCTGGTGGTGAGCCTGGTGGTGAGCCTGCCTGGCGGTGAGCCTGGCGGTGAGCCTGGCGGTGAGCCTGGTGGTGAGCCTGGTGGTGAGCCTGCCTGGCGGTGAGCCTGGTGTTGAGCCTGCCTGGCAGTGACCTGGTGGTGAGCCTGCCTGGCGGTGAGCCTGGAGGTGGCCTGGCGGTGAGCCTGGCGGTGAGTCTGGCGGTGAGCCTGGCGGTGAGTCTGGCAGTGAGCCTGGCGGTGAGCCTGGTGGTGAGCCTGGCGGTGAGCCTGGTGGTGAGCTTGGCGGTGAGTCTGGCAGTGAGCCTGGCAGTGAGTCTGGCAGTGAGCCTGGTGGTGAGCCTGCCTGGCAGTGGCCTGGTGGTGAGCCTGGCGGTGAGCCTGGTGGTGAGCCTGCCTGGCGGTGGCCTGGTGGTGAGTCTGGCAGTGAGCTTGGCGGTGAGCCTGACAGTGAGCCTGCCTGGCGGTGAGCCTGGAGGTGGCCTTGTGGTGAGCCTGGCGGTGAGCCTGGCGGTTCTGCCTTCTGGTGAGATTTTGTCCTCTGAGCAGGAATGGATTCTCTGGCAAACCTGCAAGATTTTTTATTTTCAGTTCATAAATAATGAAAATGTGACTTTAAATGTGGGACCCAAACGGTTTTCTATAATCAGAGTGAGTTGACTTTTCTAGATTTTCATTGAAGTTTATGATATAAATCTGTAAGTTGTCACTTTAATGCTGACAAATTGTCAAAAAGAAGTTTTAACAAAGTTTTATCGACTCTGGTGGTTTTTATCTGGAAGACATGCGGCGATCTTCGGGGTTTGAACCCGAGGCCTTCATACATGGGATAACAGCCTTCACCCCTCCGCCTCTGCTGCGCCCAAAGAAACTCATCTTTCTTGTGTCTTTGATTTGGGAAAACAGCAGAGGTGAAAGAGTGTTCAGCCAACCATCTCCATAAATCAGAGTGAGACTCTCGGAGCGGAGAAGAAAGCTCGTTTGTTTCCCCTCCTGTGCTGCTGACGCTGCAGCCGTGATGTTCACACAGATCGGATGGCTCCCGTCTTCACAGTGAAGGATCTCCTGGATATTCCCCGCCGTCCTCCGCTGTTGACCCAGACCTGTTTACCCAGACTGCTCTCACGCTGAAAGCCTATCCGACCCGGAGTCCAGACAAAGCAGAACCTCACAGCTCCATCGATGCCTCTGCTGCCAGCAGCGGGTCAGAAACTCGCCGCTTGCTGCAGAACATTCCTGCTGCGCTGCAGCAAGATGCTTGGCTGCAACGGGATCATTAAGAACTGGAGGAAATCAAATAAACTTTATTTGCTCAAAGTGCTTTACATCATAAAAGCACAAAAATCAACAAATGAAGCATTACATTTTTCCAAGTGGCGTCGTTATACATCAGATTATTGATCAGTGTTTCATTGATTATGTTTCCATAGCAACTCTAACCAGCTGGTTTTAGTCTGGGTTTAAAGGAACTCAGGGTTTCTGCTGTTTTTCAGTTTTCTGGGAGTTTGTTCCAGATCTGTGGTGCATAGAAGCTGAAAGCTGTTTTTCCATGTTTGGTTCTGGTTCTGATCCAGAACCAGCAGGTTGATCCAGCAGCCTGTTTGCTTTGGGTTTACTCTGTTCAGCTTTGGGCCTGATGCTCTTCACAGATGGAAACAAACGCACTGAGAGCTCAGCAGAGGAACCTTGTTTTGTTTTGTGTCTGCAGCCTCAGGACGCTGGACCGACTGATGGGAACCAAACGGATTTATTTAATGTCCCAAACAGACAAATCCAGAGGAAAAACACTGAAACATCAGGACAGAAGAACAGACGTCTCCTCAGCTCCTGAATACCAACAGAAACTAAATGCCTTCTGATGCTGGATGTTTCTATGGACACATGACTTCATAAATCTGTGATCGACTCCAGGAGGCGCTCAGGAACCGAAACCAGTTTGCTCCTCTGACCCTTCAGGGTTTGACGCCAACATGCAGCATGAAAAGCTGGAGCACAAAGAGAGAATCACAGGAAGATGCAGAGCTGTTAATTCAAAACTGAATCAACACTGTCTCAAAAATAATCAATAAGTACTCCAATAAATACATTTCCCCATGAAAATAAAACAAAATAAAAAATTTAATGGGAATTTAATTGATCTGTTTCATTTATTTATTTCAGACCCAAAGCACAGAAAAAAACACTCAGTGAAACGTAAGAACATAAAACCCAAAAGCCCATGAAATGTGTAGCTATTTATCTAGATGCTTCAGCACCAGTCTTCCTTTCTCTAGATCTACAAAATCACCATGCAGCTCCCTCTGACATTCTCTGGACTTTTCTATCAACATCCAAATAAAATACATAAATACAACTCATTTACTAAATAAATACTATTTTTTTTATATTTATCTATTTTTATTTCTAGGTACATTGATTTATTTGATGGGAGTATTTACTGGTAACAGTTTTTATTTGTGTAATTTGTTGTAGTTCTCCATAGAAAGGCCCAGGATTGGAACCAGTATTTCTGCCAGCTGCAGTTCATCCGGCGGCCAGGCGGTGGCAGCACAGAGCAGCAGCTGAACTCAGTTCATGTTTTCCTTCGAGTAAACATGAACGTTTTCCATCCTAAACTTTATTTAGTTTCCTATGATTCAGGAAAACATTAGTGAGTTTTTCAACAACAGAAAATGGCCAGAGTTATTGCATGGATGCTTTTGTAAATGTAATTGTATGAAAATCTGATCTTTGTGTTGATCTTGTTCTTGTTTTCAAGAGGAAACAACAGAAAACCCAGAAGCTGCTGATGAAGACAGGAAGGTTCCTGTTGAAAGTCTCTTCAGCCTTCAGCCTGTGTGAACCTGATGAGAAGCAGGACATGAAGTGGAAACATTTTATTCCTGCTGATGTCAGCGACGCGAGCGTCTGTCCAGAGAAGATCTCAGACGGTTTCTGGAAACAACAAACGCTGAACAAAGATGGAGGAGTGAAGGTTTGGTGAACTGAAGCTGCCCTGTGATTGGCTGAGTGAACCTGTTATTGGCAGCTGAAGCCAGCGGCCCCCTGGGCGCTGCGCTGTGATTGGTGGCTCGTTTTACTTTTTGTTTCTCTTTTTGTTTCTTTATGATAATTTTGCAGTGATTTTAGCTGCTTTGTGTCATCAGCTCCACCTCTGCTCTCTATCTAATCAACCAAAGTTTCTTATTTGGTAAGTTCCAACCTTTGTTTCTACCATTTGTGGGGGGTTTTTATTTGTCTTATATTGTTGCTCTTTATTCTGAGGTTTTCCATTTTTGCCGTTATTAGCTTTTGTTTGCAGCCAGTTTTATTCTCCTGATCAGTGTTAGTCTTGAGTTCTTACCAGACTCATCTTGTTTCTTTAACTTTTGCAGAAACTGTTTTCATTCCAGAGATGAATGAAAACCAAATGCAGAGAAACCATGAAACCGGTCCGTGCTACTCTGCAGTCTTTCCAGGCTTTCTCTTGTCCTGGTCCAGTACTGCTCCAGTTGTTGCCACGGTAACTGGACTCTTGGCTCGGCGGTGACCCCTTGAGGCTTGGCCGCAGTTCAGCGGCTCCCTGTTGGACCTGGAGCCCCAGCAGCCGGCTGTCCCGCTCTGGCGGCTCTTCAGGCGGCGTTCGCCTGCAGGGCCTGAAGCGCCTCAGGAACCTAAAGAGTCTCTTTCTTTCCTAAACACCAGATCACTGATTGGAGGCTCTTTGTGTGATGAAAAGAAACTGAAAGATGAGATTTAACTTTCTGTATCTGAATAAAAGTTATGTTAAAATTTGAAATAAAATTTTTATCCTCATTGTTATTTTTTTGACTGGTCTGTGTAAGTTGATTTTATCATTATTTGATTTTTTCTTTTTTTGTCCTTTTGACAAATTTGTGTTGTGTGTAAATAAAGCTAGCTAGCTTTTTAGCATTTATCCTGGGGTCCAGCACAACTGTATCACCAATCTGTGCAACAAAAAGCTAGCTAGCTGGTGCTGGAATGCAGCTAGCATCGTGACGGTTGGCAACAGAAGAGAGCGAGTGGCAAAAACGAACGTCACTCAGCAAACTGGTAAAACCGATAGCTAGCTAGCAAAGGTAAGTTAGCGGCTAGGTACTGTAGCCTAAACTAATCACAGAAAACTTTGAATATGTCTGTGCATGACTAAAACTGTTTCTAGAAAGGACAGAGTTGCAGTAATCAATACGTTGTGAATGAGGGAAAGATGAAATGATTTCTGTTACGCAGATGGAAATATGCAGACCAGATTATGGATATGAGAGGATGAATGGAGGGAAGCGCTCAGGAATGTGGGAGTGAAGTTACCAACTTTTGATAATATAAATTTTATGCCAGTGAGGAGAATTTCAGTTTTATTGTTTCATTTGATAAAGTTGGAGGCGAACCAGGATTTTACCTCAGATAGCTGGTAAAAGTTGCAGGAGTGACTGAAGAGTTTTCACTCTGACAACAAAAACCGATTTAAAGTAAATCTCATCTTTCAGTAAATCATTAATCAGATTCTCCTGCAGAAAAATGTTGGACTTGCAGTGATCTGTTATTTTCTGTGAATTAGCTTGTTTTTAAATGCATCTTAAACTGAGTTTAGTTCTGAAGAAGATGCTTCTCTCTGTCAAGCGTTCAGGTTTGTTGTTCTTCTGGTTGCAGTCGCTCTGAGGTTTAATTATAATCTACAGAAACAGGAGGAAATGGCCTTTATTTTACACTTCGCTGACCAGGGAGAAGAACTCTGTCCAAACTATCATCACGCTTCGGTGGTGGCGCACGTTGACACGCGATCCCAGTCAGCCAATCAGAGGCCAGGACCACAGTGACGTCATCAGGTACGTAAACCGGACTCCTCTCTGCGCTGCGATGCGTTTTAACCTGCTCTACCAACTGCGCCACTGTGCAGTCCAGGATATAATTTGTGCAGCAAATTGACTTTTTATTTAACGATCACAAATCAAATAAAGCTTTCATAAATAGTGAATTAAATAATTATAAAATAACTCAAACTTATGAATTTCCTTCAAGTGGTGAACCAAAATGAACAAAATAACAAAATTGAAATTCATAAAACATTTTTGTTAACTGACATAAATAAAAATCGTGAATATAATAATCTCCATTATTTACGATTTTTATTTCAGTGTTTTATAAAACCAAAACATACTGAAATTACAGCTATAATAACCTTTGTTTTCATGTTTATGATAATTTTCAAACTGATGTGAAATTGATTATTTTTTCTCCACACAAACAGTTTAGTCAGCTGTCGGTAAATTACGGCACTCCATGCTCCTCCAGGTGGCGCTGTGCTAGTCCGCAAAATGGCGACTGCAAACTTTGGGAGCAAAGAGCAGAGTTTAAAAAATGTTTTCTTCTGTTGAGTATTCATTACATAAACAATGCTCGATGCTCATAACCACCAAACTTTGACCTTTTTGAAATCTGCACCTAAAAATGAGCCTAAATATGAAAAACTATAAAAAGTAATAATAACTAATGAAACACAGAAGACACTAATTAAAACTAACTGAAGCAGTTTAAATGAAATAAATCTTAAAGCCAAACTGAATCTGGACTGATGATGATGATGATGATGATGATGATGATGATGATGATGATGATGATGATGATGAGACTCTGAAGAGCTGATCAGTGATTGGTTGCTTATCGTTTCCTCTGATTGGACGCTGCAGCTCGTCCTGCATGAACAGACGCAGCAGGTTGTCAGCTCAGCAGCTGCTCGACCCGATCAGAACCGGGCTGGTCGGGCTCAGCGGCCGCCTCTGCCGCTCCTCCCGGGGCTTTAATTGGCCCGGAGCTCGCCGCAGGCCGCCATTATGGAGGTAGAAAAGGCTCAGCAGCACGAGGCCGACGGCTCACACACACACACACACACACACTGATAGATGGTGTGTGTGTGAAATCATGCATGCATGATCCAGGGAGTGTGTGTCAGGGGCAGTTCATGATTTGAGGGGGGTAGTTAATGTGTGCAGTGGCCTCCTGTGCAGAAGTCAGGCGTCGTCTTTAGATTATCTCTACAGGAGACAAACATGCTCAGGATTAACCAGGCAGGTCCACACACACACACACACACACACACACACACACACACACACACACACACACCTGACAGGTGTGTTGCTGTACAACTGCGCCGCAGCTGTTGGCGCCTTTAGCTCCATTTTAAAGATCCTGATCTGTTTTGTTTTCTTTAAACCGTTTCTTTGATGTTTCTCCTTTTTACATCAGAAAACAAGCAAATACTGAAAAAGCTTCATTATTTTAATTAATCTTATATTTTATCATCCCATCGGCTTTAATATAAATTGCATGAGTTTATTTTGCCTCTAGTTTCCATAGCTTAGCTTATGTTAGCTTTGATTAGTTTCCTTAGCTTAGCTAAACCCAGCCAACTTTTTTATAATTCAGCTTTTTATTTTTGTCTTTTCTCAGCATTAAACAATCAAACTGTCAATATTAGCTCATGCTGACCTTTTTAGTCACTGGTGTTACATTTTTATACAAATATATTTGAGCAGTGTTTATGCTAAGCTAAGCTAATGACCTGCTCTATAAAAACATGTTTCTTAGTTCTCTCTGTGTTTCTCTCATTTTTCCGTCTGGCTCCGTTCAGCAGCAGATGAGGCCCGTTTTCTCTAGGCGAGCTGGGAGTGGCCGCCGCCGCGGACGTCCAGCGGCGCGGAGGCTGCTGGACGTCAGGGAGCCGCCGCTGTCGTCCAACAAATCCCCTCTGCCCGGCCCACCGTCATTAGGATCCCAGCAGGGAGGAAGGGCAGGGAGGGAGGCGGGCGGGTTTAACATCTGCCCCGCTGAACCTGACTTAGACCACCAGGTAGCCCACCTGTAGCCCGCTGCCTCGTTAGGCCTGAACTGCTTCACAGCTGACAGGCCGCCTACCATCAGACCAGTCAGGACCAGAACCAGAGCCAAAAGCTACATGATACAATAAATGTGATTAGAAGTTAATCTCAGATTGAACCACATTCTCATGAAACACTGAAATAAAGTGGCACATGTTCACTGCTTCTATTCACATGGCCTGCATTTTTATTTGCACTATTTATTGTATTAAATTATATATAGTTAATACTTTATTCCTGTTATTGGTCCTTTTGGACCATGTTTTCTAAGGTTATTTTACATTTCATCCTTTTTTAAGTAGCATTCTTGCAGACAGAAAAGTTTTTCATTGGAGAAGGAAACTTGTTTGCCCATGATAAACAAACGTTGAACTTGAACTAAACCGTCTTTATTTAATACTCCTGGGTGATTCCATCGTTTAGTGCAGAATGTTAAACAGCTTTTCATTGCTCATCACTAAAGTCTTCGCTTTTCATAAACAGACTGAATTTATGCTGTTTGTAAACCAAAAATGATTTTAAAGCTGCACAACTAAATGTGTAAAACAGAAAAAATACCAAAAATACAGAGAAGCTGCTGATAGTCTGAGTGCAGAAGTTCAACATGTTGATTCTGTTGTAATAAAATCATAAACATAAATAAAATACAAAAAGGTGAAAACTGCATGGGATTTATAAAAGTACAAACCTGTTTTAATTGGGAGCAGTTTTCCTCAGAAACTAATTCTCTAAAACATTCAGCATATACAGGAGACAAGAAGCTAATCTGATATCTATAGCTAATGTTGACTAAATCTCTGTGTTTTGGTACAAAGTTAGATTACTGTCGCTAGCTAGTTAGCATCAACTAGCTTAGCTTTCTTTGTGCATCCCTTTTAAGTGACGATAAAACTGACATTTGCAACTTTTGGTCCCCTTTGTTTTACAAATTAATTCCTTTTGGTTTTTGTAGGTAAATTAAATAACAGACATTTTCTGTCACTGCCAGACAACCACGGCTCCGATTCTTCGAGTGAAATCCTCCAATAAGTTATCATAATGTAAAATATTTATGCTGTTTTTAATGTTTGTAGTTGGAGGATTTCCGTCTCGTTGTTTTGGCTGTAATTTATGTTGCATTTTTTAACTGCAAGGTTATTTTCAGGTTAACTCACCTTGAAGGGGAAGTGACTGAATCCGGCTTTATGCACAATTCTAAAATGTTTAATTCATAATCTCAGAATCGGAAGAGAACTTGATAAATCAAACTTTCAGTAATAAAAATGATTCAGAAATCCCGGAGCTGTTTGGTAATTTCTCTCATTTCCATCTGGACCAGCTGCCTGAACCGTTCTGGCTGTTTGGTTTCTTAGGATTGATTGTTAAATAACATTTAGTTGGAGCTCAATATTTAACTCAGTATTTAGTTTGAAACTGGCAGTTATAAATGAATGAACGGTGAATGAACGGAACTGATTTTGACGGACTAAATAACCAGAATCGTCCTGTTAGTTTTGACTGAACTTCACATGTTGGGTTTTAGGAGGCTACCTGTCCCCAGGTGAGTCTGACTCGCTCAGCTCTTTCTGCGCGCTGATTGGACAAGCCGGCACGTGCGTGACTGCGGGAGGTGACACCTGTTGCTGCGCGTGGGAGGAAATCTCTGCAGCTTTGCTCACACTGAACTCACATCACAGGCAGACATTCACCCGCTCACCAAAGTTTCCTCTCGTCCTGCAGCATTAGGACCAGAACCTGGACCTGGACCCGGTTCTGGTTCGGCACTGAGGATTTTTCCCGCCTCGCTTCCCGTCCCTGTGGTTCCTGGAGAGTCCGGTGCGCTTTACGCACAGCGCGGAGGAGACGCGGCGCGTTCAGGTCTGAATCTGACGGCGGTAAAGAGCTGCTCGGTTAACCGGTGGAGGAGAAGCTAAGTTCAGTCTTCAGTTTCACTTGTTTTAGGAAAAGCTTCGCCTTCAGCTCGTCAAACTGAAGATCATCCAGCAGAAATCAGCTGTCAGAAAAATTAAAGATGATTTCAGATTCCAACCTGCAAAGTCTGAACGTTCAGTTTTAAACCCAACATTTACATGAGACTTTGCTTTTAAACGTTTATTTATTATTTTATTGATGATCTTTTGTTGAGAAAGTTTGTGCTGTTTTATGACATTATTGTGTAAATTCCGTGTCAATCTCTTTAAAAGCATCAAATCTTAAGAAACGATGCTGTTTTAGTCACTTTAGGTTCACACTTGATTTAAAATCCTTCAGTAGAAGCTGCTGTCAGTGCAGGATGGAAGAACTGCATGACTTTAATCAGACTGTGGACAAACAGGCAGCCAGTAGCTCTGAGGTTATTATTAGAATGGAAGAGGGAAGGAAGAAATTAGGAATAAAAATCAGCAGCAGCCAAACTGCAAGACTTTCCCAGAAAATCAGAACTTTCTGGATATTTGAGCTTTAAATCAGTTGGCGGGTTCCCTGAACAACCTGGACTACTTTGGAACAGATTTTCTTTTCTCAGTGAAATGATGCAGTAAATTTATCATCAGTAAATGTTTATTTATTTCAGCTATTTGCAGCAATTCTGGTCTGGACTGCAGGAAATCTGGATATGAATGTCTTTATGTGACATGTTCAGCAGGTCTGCATGTCGAGGCTCTGAATGGCTCAATCTGAAGAGCACCACAGCATCATACTGCCATCGCCGGGTCTCCTGATGCACAGAGTCACTTAAAGTAAGTTATTTCATTACACAGAAGCTGATCCACTTCTGTAGAGGGAGTTCAGTTAGAGCTCTACCTGTAGGGGTCAGTGTTTCACCTTGAAAACATCCTGCTGTTTAGGCTGAATGTGTTTATAAGGAATAAATTAAACTTCTTGGTTCTCTGTGGGGGTTTCTTCTCAAGCTGTTCTTCTTCTTCTCTTCTTGGTCACTTCTTTGGCAGCGACATCGTTGGTGTTTCCATGGAAACACTGGCCTCTATGTGGGAACATGAGCATGACCCCACCGTCCTCTGTGACCTCGATGAGAGCAGAAACATGCTGTCGTCTTTGTGGGGTGAGTCAAGCTAACGCTAATGTTCTGGACCTGACCTTGACCTGATCCCGCCCCCATTTGTAATTCAGCCAATCACAGTGCAGTATGAGCAGGTCTTTATTTATTTATCAAACAGATTGATCCATTCCATTCTCTAAAAATCAAAGATCATTTTCTTCGTGTCTCGTCAGCCGGAGTTCGGTTGGTCTGATCCCAGCTGGATTCTCCTGACCTCCTCTTCCTGACCACAGGGGGCGCTGTTGTGAAGTCCAGATCTATTTAAATCATGTTTTAAATTCAGATTCTTCATCCTGCCAGCAGGGGGCAGGGTTTCTGTACTTAGATTAAACGTTTTATTGTCTTACAGTAAAAATCAGACTTGAATGTTCAGTCAAATCCAACATGGTCACGTTATTAAAACCTGTCGACTTTAGAGGTTTTGTTTGATCATATGAAGGATTGTTTTTGATGATTACATCATTTCCTGTGTGTTTCTGTCAGAATCCAAGTGTGCTTTCACTCCCTCTGCTGGCCTGATGTGGACACAGCAGCTCTCGCCTCACCTCCAGAGGAACAAGCAGGTAGACAACACCTGTTTACTGTCAGGTTAACATCAAGTATCATTCAGATTTTAGTTCTTATTCACTTTAATACCTGCAGTTAAACCAGAAAAGAGATCAGAAATCGTCGTTAAATAAACTGAGTGCAGATCATTGAAGATCTGGACCAGTTTTCAGTTTGTTTCTGGCGCTCATGATTCTTCTTGTGCTTCCAGCTGCAGGATGCGCTGCTGCAGAGGGAGGAGGAGCTGGCCAGGCTGCAGGAGGAGAACAGCAAACTCAGAGGATTCCTCAGTTCCTCTTTCGTAACGAACCTGCAGGAAAAAGCGAAGGTGGGTGATTGGACTGAGCCTGTAGTGAGGAAGGGATTACAGTGATCCCTCGCTATAACGCGTTTCACCTTTCACCATCTCGCTGCTTCGCGGATTTTTTTGTGCAGTTTTTTTCACAGTGCATTGTGTTCTGCGTCCTGATTGGCTAAACAGTCTCCGAGCTCCTTCTCTACCTGTGTGGCAATACAGTATTTAAATATAAGTAAAACAGATTGGCCATTCAGGAGATGAAAGCAGAAAACTTTGAATGCCAGCTGGAAAAAACTGTAGCCAGAGGCAGCAGAACCCGACCGGAGGCTCGGTTGACGAGATCCGTCGCTCTGCCGTAGATCCAGCTGTGAATCTCTGGGGCAGGTTGGAGGAGACGCTTTAATGACACGACTCCGGATCACATTAAGGCCCGATTGATGAACATCCGCTGACCTGAAAACAGGTTTTGTTCTTCGGTCTTAATGTAGAGTATTTATTTATGCTGTATAATAATTGTAAAAACTAAAGGTAACTACTTTGCGGATTTCACTTATTTTCGGAATGCAACCCCCACGAAAAACGAGGGATCACTATACTGAGGTTCGGATGTCCGGTCTCAATGTGTGCTGCAGATCTGGAGAATCTGCAGCACACATTGAGTTTTGACTGAGGTTCCTGAGGCTTTTAGTTTTGGGACAGAAAAGCTTTAAGGATCGGTGTGTTCCCAAAGGAAGAGCTGTGTGTCGTGTAGGTCAGTGGTTTACAACTCCAGTCCTAAGCATCAGTTTCCTGAAACGCTTAGATTGGAACCAGAACTCCATCATCTGCTCCACCTGCAGCTGCTGTGGTTCTGAGTCAAACCAACCTGTTCCCCTCCTGGCCTGTGGGGGCGGTGCACCAAGAACCACTGAAGGAAACGACACAAAAACCTCTGAAGACACTGAGAGCAACTTCCTTCTTCACCAGATGGAAACAAGATGGAGGCGTCAGATTTTAGTGTTGGAGGACTTCTCTTTAGTCTTTGGCGAAAGACCAGGAGCCATTTCTGCTGCTAGCGCTAGGCTAGCATGTTAGCTTTGGTTGTATTTACCCAGAATGCCCTGTTCTGTAGTCCACTTCCTATTTTTGGAGCGGTCTCTGGTCCACTTGGCATTCACATTCAAACCAAACTTTGGTTCACTTTGACCGAACCCAGGCCGAGGTTTGGAGGGCCAGAGGTCAAAGGTCAGTTAACATTCACAACCAAACTTTGATTGCCCAAAGAAACCTTAGACAGAGATTCCCTTCTTCTGAACCTCCAGAAAAATGTAAATAAAGATATTTAGAGCACAGAAGGATGAAGATAAGGCAACACAGAAACAACCACTCACACTCATCCTTAAGGACAATTTATATAGAACCGTTAGCCTAGCAGTCATGTTTTAGGACCGAGGGAGGAAGCTGAGAGACATGAATGCTATCTGAGTCTGTCTCATCTGTTCTGCATCACAGAAACTGACAGCAGACAGGAGGAATCTGAAGAGAAACCAGAGCAGCTTAAATCATGAACCCTCCGAGGTCAGAGGTCGTCCGTTCTCCAAGCAGATCACTAAGAGAGTCTGCCGAAACCTGACTGCTGAGTTCTGCTCTGAGTCCTCTGCCAGGTCAGCCTCTCCAGAACCAAGCCTGGATCTCTGGGTGCTGCGAATGTTGGGCCTGAAGGACCAGAACACCATCGATACGTCCAGCGAATCAGAGTCCAGCTTAAAGGATCTGGTGTACTGCGACGCCTTTGGTTCTCCGGTGTCCACTCCATCCTCTGTCCACAGCTACTGCCAAACCGCCGCAGGGGAGACGGACCACCCGTCCTCTGAAGGCACCTTTCCTGCCAGGCCAGCACCAACCTGCTCCGGACCTGTCGGAGCCTTGCCTAGCTCTGCGCTGACAGAGATCTGCTCCACCAGAGGCGTTCAGCTGCTGGAGTCCAACTGGACTCCAACCGAGCAACTCTGCTTCACCTCCAGGTCGTCTTCCGGTTCTGTTCTGAACAAATCTCAGGTGTCCTCTAGTGGCTGCAGCGCTATGTCATCACAGTCGCTTCACAAACCGACAGATTTGGCTTTCAGCATGTCCCTCAGTCCGTCCAGCAGCGTGAAGACACACAGCTTCCCCCAGGGACAGGCCTTCATCAGGAAGGACACGGGGGGCCGGTGGAACTTCACATGGGTTCCCCGACAGGAACCATAGCTGACACGGAGGAACTGTAACCGGCCCGAAGGAACCATAACCGACCCGAAGGAACTGCATCTGACCCGAAGGAACCGTCACCGACCTGAAGGAACCGCAATTGACCCAAAGGAACCGTAACCGACCCGAAGGAACCGCATCCGACACGAAGGAACTGCATCCGACCCGAAGGAACCACATCCAACAGGAAGGAACCATATCTGACCCAGAGGAACCGTAACCGACCCGGAGGAACACGAAAGAACCATATCTGACCCGAAGGAACCGCAACCGACCCGAAGGAACCGTAACCGACCCGAAGGAACCGTAACCGACCCGAAGGAACCGCAACCGACCCGAAGGAACCGTCACCGACATGAAGGAACCGCAACCGACCCGAAGGAACCGCATCCGACCCGAAGGAACCGCATCCGACCCGAAGGAACCGCATCCGACATGAAGGAACCGCATCCGACATGAAGGAACCGTCACCGACATGAAGGAACCGTCACCGACCCGAAGGAACGTCACCAACCCGAAGGAACCGTCACCGACATGAAGGAACCGTCACCGACATGAAGGAACCGTCACCGACCCGAAGGAACGTCACCGACCCGAAGGAACCGTCACCGACATGAAGGAATCGTCACCGACATGAAGGAATCGTCACCGACATGAAGGAATCGTCACCGACATGAAGGAATCGTCACCGGCATGAAGGAACCGTCACCGACCCGAAGGAACCGTCACCGACCCGAAGGAACCGTCACCGACCCGAAGGAACCGCATCCGACCCGAAGGTTCCCCCTGCAGGAAGAGACACCTGCTGTCTATAAAGTTACTCAATTAAAACCTAACAGCAATAATTTGGATTATTTCATTTGAACAAGAGTAAAAAATGGGGATCAGTTTTTCAAAGTCTGTTTTCATGATGGTAATCAATTTATAAATGTCAGATTCAAACAAAAATATTTAACAATTTAATTAGCTCCAAATTAAATACTAAATATTTAGTTCCCACCCAATTATTTAGTGAGCAAGCAAACTATTTAGCTCCAAACTAAATATTTAGCTCTTAGCTAGACAAACATTTAGTTACCTCAGAGATGAAAATGTCATTTACAAACTGCTTAGCTCAGAGTTAAATGTTTAGCTAATGTGCAAATTCAATTCCAGATAAGTGGAAGTAGACTATCAAAATAAAAGGTGGGTATTCAGAAATTTGGTTTGAACCAAATATAGCTTACTGACTAAATATTTTGCTTGCAAAATAAGTGTTTTTCTTGTAACAAGATATTTGGCTTGTTAACTAAATATTTAGTTAACTGTAACATTTATAAACTTATGAATAAAATGGTGAAAATATGACTTTGAAAATTTAACCCCCCTTTTTCTTATGAGTCTACATAACTGAAATTACTGCTGTTAATTTTTGACAGTGTAACTTTACAAAAGGCGCTCCATACAGTTCTAACTGGTTTGTTTTTTTATAAGTTGATCTGTTCTGGTGACTGAATGTTTAATGTAATTTATATCCTGCTTTGTAAACTTTTATTCTGACCCAGAAACAAAACAAAAATCCAACAAGATTCTCAGATGCTGAGATGCTGAAACAAACCAGAACACAATCCTTCCGGCGTTTTCTGGACTCTCTGCAGAGAAGAAATAGAAATACCAGTGACCAGCCTAACTGTGTTACAGCCTGCCAGTGGTGAAAACCAACTTACGACCCGTTTAACTTTTAAAATGAACAAAACTGCCTGAAATTTAGTCTTAATGTTGAGATGCTTATTTATTTAACTTTGCTAAACTGCCAGTTTGATAAACCAATGAACCAAAACATGGTGACCACCAGCTGAGAGAGAGCCAGGATAACGGCCGAAGAATCCCTGAACGGGTCGGTTCTGTTCGGCTCGGCAAATCCTGGGCTGGCGTTTCAGGGGAGCATTTCCACCGCCGCTTTGATTCTTACTGCGTTAACGCCACACTAGATATGCTAACTAAATATTTAGTTTGCAAGTTGAATATTTACCTGGCTACTGAACACTTTAGACTTGGAGCTACATATTTAGTTAATAAGCAACTAACTAAATATGTTAGTTAGTTGCTTAGCTTGTTAACTAAATATTTAGCTTACAAGTTAACCAGGAGGCTTGTAAAAGAGACCTAGGTGTCATCAGGTTTTTATCTGGTTTCATAAAGGTTAATAAAAAATAATAAGCAAATACTTAGCTCCGAACTACATATTTAGTTAGCGAGCTAAATGTTGGATCCATGCTGATTTTGTAGTTTGGTAACTAAATATATAGCTTACTATTGATATTTTTAGTTTTAGAGCTAAATATTTAATTGGCAAGCAAAATGTGTAGTTTGATAACTAAATATATAGATTGCAAGTTATATATTTAGCTTTAAGCTAAAGATTTAGTTAGCCAGATAGTATTTAGTTAGCATGCTACAAAATCAACATCGAGCTAAATATTTAGCTCTGTGTTAAATCTTTAGCTTGCTAATTAAATCTTTCATTTTGGACCTAAATTAGCAAGCTAAATATTTAGTTTTGTGCTAAATATTTAATTGGCAAGAAAATTATTAAGCCTGCTAACTAAATATACAGTTTGCTAATGGAACTGGAACATTCATAAATATATGAAATATATAATGAAAGTATGACTTTGACAAATTAACCCCCGTTGTTTAGTTTTCCTGCAAACTAAAAAACTAATTTATTGCTGTTAATTTTTGCCAGTGTAACAAGTCTCATTAGACTTGTCTTGGGACTTGTGAACATGCTAGCTAAATTATGATCCAATTAAACGTTCCAGGACTGAAATAAATCGTCCAGCAGAATAGTTGGTGGTTATTAAGCCTCGGCTTGTTGGGGCCAAAAATCAGATCCTGTCCTAAAAAACAAGCAACAATTTTACGACTGTAGGAGAAATTAAGACCAGTTCATATTAAAACATGAAACTTCCTCTGGAGCAAAAACAGTTTTCATTAAAACAACAGAAATAAATTATTTTAAACATTTAAAAACAGGCTAAAATCTAAAAAAATTAACATTTAGCACCACATTAAAAAAGATTGTCCAGTTTTATCAGATTTATAACTAGTCGAACATTTCCTACCACTTAAAATCACAATAAATGTCGTTTTACATAATAAAAACAGTTTACAGTTGGTTTACATTTTGTTTCTTTTAGAAACGTCGATGAAATAAATCCAGAATGAATCCGATCTTATTTTTTGCATTAGCTGCTAGAAATGAAACATGTTTAATCTTTTTATATCTATTAATTCAGTGAGATAATGAACCATAAATGCTAACCATGCTAACCATGACAGCCAATGAAATCGCCTTGCTAATGTGCTTTAAATACTGTATGTCAGATTATCTGTGCTGTTTTTATACACGAGTTTTGATTTAACTGAACAAATAAAATGTGTTTTGGGATGAAATGTGTTTGTTGTCGACCCAAAGTGACGATTCAGAACGTGAAGCTGTGGTTTCAGAACTGATCCATTCATTTGTTGCTTCAAGGCAAATTAAAAGCAGATTTCATGTTAGCTTCGCTTCATTGGCTCAGAACAGAAACACAAACAAACTGGCCACTTTTCTCACTTTATTCTCCTACTACTCTCCAGTTCTCATTATTTTCTGGTTTTTGAACAGTTAACTTCATGAAGAACTGGAGACCGGATCAGGAGTTCTGGATCAGGATTTGAAACAAAAGTATCAGATTTTTAAAATCCGCTGAGGTTTAAATTAAAACTCCAGGATGAAAAATTTCATCATGAAAGTTGATTATTTTGTGGTTTGGATCGGTTGGATCAGAACCAGAGTGTCTCTCCATCTTTAGCTCAGTTACCAGTGAAACCAGTCTGACCAGTCTCCTCCTGGGAACAAAGCCCCTGCGGCTCTCCGGGGACCGGCCCTGATGATGGCGGGTTTCTCTTTCTCCCAGGGGGTTCCCAACACAGGGTCCCGGTCCCCTGAGAGGCTGTGGGGGCCGAGGGAAAGTCGGGCCGGGTCGTAGTCGGAGTCGGGCCGGCGGAGCGGTCGGCCTCTAATGACAAGGTGGGAGCTGCTGCAGATGTCCGACAGCTTGGAGGCCGGATCAGGTCCGGAGGCGCCGCCGCCCCGGAACCTGCCAGGAGGGCCGGTCCGGGTCGGAGAGGGGTGATTAAAGAGGCCGGTCGGCTGAAACCCGACCCGGCCCGGCCGGCCGGGGGAACGGCCTCTCCACCGAGTTCTCGCAGAACCCGACAGCTCGGCTGCTAATGAGCCGCCTGCTCAGCCAGTCCGACCCGCTCCGGAGCCACGTTCAGCTCTGATCAGCCAATCAAAGAGTAAATGTTCTGAGGTGCATCCATGTTATGTACATTTATAAAGCTAAGAGTTTTAAACAAATTGTTCAACAAGCAAGCTAAATATTTAGCTTCAAAGTAAAAGTTTAGTTAGCAAGCTAAATATTGTTAGCCACTTAAATATTTACTTTCAAATTAAAGGTTGAGGTACCAAGTGAAATATTTAGTTTGAAACTAAGCATTTGTCACAAAGCTAAATATTTAGATAATATGCTATTTAATTTACCGATAACCAGAAGTGGACTACCAAAATAAAAGCTGGGTCTTTGTTTCATGTTGCCTTTTTATCATTGTTTATTTTCTTCTTAAACATCATTTCGGTTTAAAACAAAGGACGATGCATCAGCATCGAAGGAATCAGCTCATCTGCAGGAGTTTATGTAGAAGTTATAAACACACAGCTTTTATTTTGATTGTTTGTTTTTCTTATTGGCAAGCAAACTATGCCTTAGCTAAGTATTTAGCTTTAGCATCATCTGATCCTCTGACATGTCATTTTTGAATAGCAGATCTTTGATAGTTTTTCTGACCCAACTGATCTCAGCAGAACGCTGATTTTCTCTGGTTTTCTCTGTCTTTGTGAACTTTATTGATCTCTGATTCTGATCACCTGATTGATGAAGAATCTGTAGCATCAGGAATGCAGAACAGAGATGCAGACGTGGTTACAGATTGACCAAGTGAGCGCTGTGTCTTCACGCTAATTACTTCTAGCTAATGGGTCATGTATAAGTGAGTGGATGCTGCTGACCTCTCACCTTTGGATGGAGTGATCAGCGAGGGAGAAAACCTGATGAGGAATGAGAGGATTCCTGCTGCAGGGACCGGATGAAGAGCATTCAGAGGACTCTGGGGATGCACTGGAGGAACTCGATGTTTTTCATCCTAATGACTCAAAATAAAACACCATAATTAATGAATGATCAGAGACTGGCTTTGAATAAAACTTAGCACAGCATTTTCTGATTCTCCAGGTTGGATCGATTAATAAGAACCACTTAGAGGTCTCCAGAAGAAGCTGGATGCCATTTAGCTCTTTGACTGATGAGGAGCAAAGTTTCCAATACGGAGACGCAGAAAAATCATTTCTAAACTGGTTAAAAACCTTCACAGCTGCAGACTTAATGCACTTTAATTATCAGTCTGTTAGCATTTTTAACAAACCAGAATCTAAATGAAAGTGCCAACATTAGTCTGCTGAAGATTTTGGATCTAAACCAGGTCTGGTTTTGTGTATTTTCAGGTCATTTCCAGGTCAGGGTGACTCTCTGCCTGAAGTGGACCGGTTCCAGTCTCCTGGTGTTTGACATTTCTAGGATATAAACTAACTTATCTAATTGTTTTAGTCATTTTTGAGTAGCAGATCTTTGTGAGCTTTTTTTCTGGATCTAGAACATAAACCATAATCTTCCCCCAGGTTTGAGTTTGGGCCCTTTAATGTTTTCTGAATAAAAAAATGTTTGTTTTTATGCAGATGACGAATAAATGTAACATTATAACTTGCAGATCTTAACTCACCTCAGTGTTTCACAGTGTCTGATGATGAATATTTCCTAGAGCTGATTAAGAGTTCATTCCCACCAGTCCTGTTCAGTCAATCTAATCCAACTCCAGTCTTTTTGTTTTGTCCGGTTTAGTTTGGTTTGATAACCAAAATAATCTAAATTTGATCTGCCTCCAAACCTCGGTCTGGGTTCCACTGAAGTAAACTCTGGTTCACTTTGAATGTGAACACCAACCGGACCAGAGACCACTCCAAAAGTAAGGAAATGGACTACAGCGCAGGGCATTCTGGGTAAATACAACCAAAGCTAACATGTTAGCCTAGCACTAGCAGCAGAAATGGCTCCTGGTCTTTAGCCAAAGACTAAAGAGAAATCCTCCAGCCGCTAAAATCTGACGCCTCCATCTTGTTTCCATCTGCTGAAGAAGGAAGTTGCTCTCAGTGTCTTCAGAGGTTTTTGTGTCGTTTCCTTCAGTGGTTCTTGGTGCAGCGCCCCCACAGGCCAGGAGGGGAACAGGTTGGTTTGACTCAGAGCAGAGAGAAAGAGAACCACAGCAGCTGGAGGTGGAGCAGATGATGGAGTTCTGGTTCCAGTAGAACAGGTGGAAACAGTAAAGAAGGGGAAATCTTGAATCTAACATCCTTATGGATGTTACTTTGGCCATTAGCCTCTACCTGAACCTATCAAAGTTTTCTTCTTTGTGAAAGCCGATGGGATCTATCAGGACTGACCACATTCAGCCAGAGATATCAGAACCAGAGCGTCCCTGTCTATTGTGAAGTAACCCAGAGAACGCCTCCTGCCCTCTCTAATGCCTGCTCTCATATTGAAATAAATTAAATGTCTGCAACAAGCAGCAGATTTCTACTACTTCTACATCATCATCCAAACTGCTGCAGTTCACCTTCACAACGTAGCATCAGAACCAGCAGAAAGGCCTGTGAGGTCCACGAAATCCCATAAATCGTTCTGCCTGTGGTGCAGTTTAATGGTTAATGAGTCTTAATGGGATCCTGTGTGATGATGAATAACTGCACACTAACTGCTGTTCAACACATAACACGCCAGCTAGCAAAGATTCATGCTTCTACGCACATTACAATAACCAAAAAAGCTAACTAATGTCTTTACTTCAAATGTTTATGTTGTTTAAAACTTAAAACTAGTTTCCTAACAAACTACGAAAGGGTTTTCCAGATCATGTGGTTATGTGGTTTCATTATGCAGTCATTTCTAAAAGTAAAAGTTTATTATACACAGATGGTGATCGCAAAGTGTTCAACCAGAAACCCAACAAAATAGACCAAAAACAAACACAATACAAACAACAAAAATATTTAGTTTGGAGCTAAATACTTTGCTAGCAAGCTAAATATTTACCTACAACTAAATATTTAATTACAAACAAAATATAGTATTTAGTTAACCAGCTAAATCTGGATTGGTAAAATAGTCTCGCCTATGGCACAAAACTTTCTATGATTTCTATTTATAAATTTGATTATTTTGTGCAAAGTGTCCTGAGACAAACTTTGTTGTGAATTGCTGCTTTATAATTTGTTCAGTGACATTTAAACAAAGAAGTTATGAAGAAAACGCAACATGACACTTCAGTCCCCATAAACCTAGAGGGCCCCATAAAGCAGGTGACTTCCCTGGTCCCCACAAATACAGGAAAGAAAACATACTTACACACACAGAAATGATGGATGGTGCAATAAAATTAAACTTTGTTTTTACTCCAAAGAGCCGTGGTGTTTCCCTCAGCATCATGTTGACCTCATGGTTTTTCTTGCTTCCAGCTGAAACCTGAATGCATCACAGGTATTGAAATGCTGACTGGATTCAATTTGCATATAAAGTGCATCGTCTTCTTTCAGTTAAATACTGTTTCTGAGGCAGGATTAATGACTTCACCTCCAAAAAGACATTTCCCTATTAATTTATGAGACATAATTTATGTGCTTGGACTTCTTCTTTGTCTAGTCAGTAGTCTGTTTTAAAAGTGTTTTACCTGTTATATGTCCTACTTAATTATTTTAAATATTTTAAACCACAAGTTAAGGAACAAATTAAAGATGATTTACCATATTTAATGTTGTAAAAGACAGAGGATGCTCAAACAATTAAAGAAATAAGCTGTTACTTAGATTTTATTCATTTTGAAGCTGATTATATTTAATGAAACTGTCCTTTAAAACTCAAATTGCCATGCAGGGATATTAAAGTGTTTGCTGAAATGAAGGGAATGAGTGTGTATAGAAAAATAAAAGGATTAGTGTTTGATTTCAGTGTCCGTTTCTAAACTGAAACCCGAACTATCAGAGAGGAAATACTGCGGTTTCAGTCCAGGAATAAAAGGTGTGTGATTAACAGATTTATTCAGAGTAAAAACTTAAGTACAGACAATCAAACAAAGTGATGAAGTCACTCACTGAGGCTTAGATGAGAGGATTTTGTTTCTGCTACCCTGGACCTCACACACAGAAATAACTCAAACAGGAAGGAAATCACATTTAAAACTGCAGATTTTGAGCCCCATTTCTGGTTCAGTCATTTATGAAACTTGGAAAAATAATTTATTTTAAATGAAAATCATAAATCCACTTCTTAAATATCCAGATTTACCGTAAAAAAAATTCTATTTTCAATTTAGTTTTCTTAATATTTGACATCTATTCCTCTAACATTATTAAATGACCTTATGGAACATTGTTGAGTCAGTTTTAGTGTGGGAAATGACCATTATTCAGTTTAATTTACTTTATCTGGTTAAGAAGTTGTGAATTTGGGAAGTTTGTCTAATTTTTAAAGAGGTCTGCAGTGTTTTTAACATGGATGTAATATTCTGTCTCCCTGTTTACAGCAGAGATTAGCTTGGCTCACAGACGGGTAATTAATGGGGAATTAAATGTTTTCCCAGCTCAGCAAGGTCGGAGTTTCCACTCCGTCTTTATCAGGAAATCCTTCTCTCTCTCGTTTGGAGGCTGGGAGGAGATGAACTGAGGTTTATTTTAAAGATGATGGCTTCCTGCCTCGTTTTGGGCCGTTGATCAGCTCATGCAGAAGCCGCAACATGTTTCAAATCTAACTGTGATGTGATGCTTAAAAGCCTGATTTTATCTGTAAAATTACATTTTCTGTGATTTTACTTTCCTGGAACAAGACGTTCAGCATTTTTCACGTTTTATTTTCTTATATTTATTCTGATTTCTTTAAGACGTTTCTGCTTCATTTGACCTGAGACTTTACACAGGAGGGAGATTTATTTTGCAAATCAAACTTTGCACAAACTAAAAACTCAAGAGTTGAGTGTCATATTTAAAACCAGGCAGGATAATAAATGAAGTTCAAACAGGTAGATGTGAATATGTTTCCTGCTTCATTTTTACCACCAAAAGGAAGGATTTCACTGCAAAACCTTAGATAGTATCGAGTGTTTCACATTCCAGGTTATTCAAAGATTTTCTCCCATCATTTATATTTATTAATTGAATGAAAAAGCAACACATGGGAAGGAATGAAAAACCAGCAGCGCCCCCTGCAGATGGCAGCCTCAACAGCAGCTTTAGATAAACCACATGTTACAGTTGTTGCTGTTAATTTAATAATTTTATTCAAGAGTAAATAAAAACGTGAGTGGAAACATGATTTTTTTAAAAGTTTATTTGAATGTTTTTCATGCAGGCTGAAAAAAGGAGCAGATTGGATCTGATGTCTTCATTAATTATCAGGAGTTTGAGCCGATCTGAATTCAGCTGCTGATGTATGGAGCTAAATTATGGCCACAAAGTTTGTTCAAGAAATGGGTTTTGAAATTGAAATAAAATATACCAGTATGAAGAACTGTTTTGCACTTTTCTAGTGTCAAAAATGATTTTTCAGTTACAAAATGTTTTTAGCTGTGGAATTATTTTTCAGTAAATTTTTTCCAATTTAAATTTTTTAATGGAATCATAAAACTTTTCAGTTTAAAAACTTTTATCAGTTTCAAAAATATTTATCATTTTCAATACTAAGTTTCAAAACTTTTCCTGTTCCAGCTTCTTCTCTTTTGAGAATAAATTTAATGTTTTATTTTTTTGTTTCAAAATTATCTTTCAGTTTAAAAAGTTTTTTCAGTTTTGAAATTATTTTTCAGATTCCAATGATTATTTTTGAACATACTTTATGGACCCTAATTTAGCTCCGTAGAGATAGAAACGTGCTCCATGCAGGCGTATATCTGCTTTAGATTTGTATCTGAAATGCTTATGAAAAACAGAGACTTCACTAATAATGTCAGAATGTTTAAATCACTAAACAGTTTTCTACTTTCTCCTTTTGCCTCCATAATATTGATAATATTAAGAATATTTCGTCCCAGAATGACGCAAAGAAATTGTTTCTTCAAGGCTGGAATGCAGTAATTATTTACTATCAGGAAGCAGAAAGAACTCAGTAAAACATCTTCAGCAGATCTAAAAGGCTGCAGCAACAGTTCTGATTCCGGCTTTTCTTCATTGTTAAATCCAGAGTAGTGTTAACTATTAAGCCCTATAAAAGGTAATCAAACTCCTTCAGATTAGTCCAAAAGTTCACCGATTCAATCAGAGAACGATTCACATCTTGGAAATGAACGGCTAGGCCGGGTTTCCTGTTGGGGGCGCGGTTTGCGCCATCTCAAGCATAAGCTCCTCCCCCTTTTCACCTGACCGATTTTCCTCTGAAGTCCTGGAAGTATCCACTTCCTGCTGACAGAAGGAGGCGGGGTCATGGGTGTCAGGGGCGTGGTTTGGTGAGGGGGCGTGGCTATGTGCTTTGTGGGCGGAGTCAGGGATGATGGAGTCTGTTTCTGAGACAGCGTCGGTCCCGTTACGCAGCTCCAGCTGCATCTGGGTCTCCCCTCTAATCTCCGCCCGCCTATCCTCTACCTGGCCCATGAACCCAGCGCACCCGGAGCACCTCCTGCTGTGCTGCAGCACCTCCTCCCTCCTGACGCCGCACCTCCCTCTGGACGGAGTCTTTCTGTGATTGGCTGAAGCCCTGCGGCCCGTGCGGCTCTGCCCGGCCCGGTCCCTGCGGTTCTGGTTCCGGATGCGTTGAGCTCTCTGCAGAGCCAGCGCCGCCAGGTCGGAGTGCGACGACGTGCTGTCGATGAGCCGCCGGCCCAGAGCGAGTGGCCGGACCGGCAGCGCCAGCCGCAGCCGCAGCCAGAACCGGGACCGCCGCGGTTCGGACCGGCGCCCCCGCCAGGTGGCGGTGCAGATGGCGGCATGGCGGAGCTGGGCCGCCTCCACACAGGGCAGCTTGCTGACGGAGCGGCAGACCACGGCCAGGATGGAGGCCCGCTGGCCGCGCTGCAGGTACAGACCCAAACGGCACTCCAGCAGGCTGAAGCTCTTCTCCGCCAGGAAGTCGGGACTGAGGACGAAGAGGAGGCGCCGGCTGCGCCGCATGGACTCCAGGATGGACTCGGACAGACCTGAGACAGAGGAGAAGCGACTCAAACATGGACAGCTTCACACCAGAAACGACGTTTCTTCAGAGGACTGAACGATTCCACCTTTAAGTTTTGTTTAGTGGGAGTCTGCAGGCCTGTGAGCTGCTGGTTCTTAAAGGGGCAGGATCAAATAAAATTTACTTTTCTGATCTTTGCATTATGTTTTAATGTATTTTATTCATCAAAAACAAACCTGCAGTGTTGATTCTTTCATGCATGTTTGAGAAATCCTTTAATCTCCATGGCAACCATTCAGCTGCAAAACGCCTGGGTGGACCTAGCCTCGCCTTCGAGGCGCAGCTCCTCCCCCACTCAGCTCCTTCAGACTAGCCAACAGCAATTAGCAACCAGCTGCTGAGCTCCTTACAGGAGCTGCTGCTCAGAGCAACGCTGGTAAAAACATGAAAGGGTTAATAGAGGAGCCATGTTGGGACGACTTCCTGGAGGCGGAGCTTCAGAAAGAGCAGGAGCTTCTTAAAGAGACAGAGGCCCAATTTCAAGGCTTTAAATAAGGAAATCAAATTTCTTTTAATTCATATTTGATATAAACAGCATCTTTATATGAACCAAAGCTAACAGTTACTTGATTATGATATAAAATGGAACTATGTGGCATAAAAATTCACTGATTTTGTTTGTTTGGTATGGAGGCCCTGAAAGGCGAAAGGTTTTTTTAAGGAACCCACTTCCTAAGCCTCACCATTTTCATAAATTAAGGTCAATCTAGATTAAAGTCCTTTTTTTTCTTGAGGTGGAGGATTAAAAATGTTTAATGAAGAAATATTTCCTCTGACTAAAAGCAGAAATGAGAAATGTTTTCTTAACATTTTTACCTGCTTTTATCCAGCACACTGGAAAAGAAAATAAGTATTTACATAAAAATAAAAAATAAATAAAAGGCAGAAAAATTACTTTGACTTTCTTATTTCCAAGATCCATTTATGAAGATGAAATGAAATCAATGCCATAAAATCTGTCGTGTTTTTGAACAGCAAATATTAATGAGAAAAAGTTAAATGATTGATGAAAGCAGAAATAAATGCAAATATTATTTAATTAATTAAAAAAGAAAATATATATAAAAAACAGATGCAGCAAAGCATGACAAAGTGCAGAATGCCTTCTAATATTAAAATACTGACCCATAAAATGTTAAACAGCATCGCCTTTTTTCAACCCGAAAAATATATTTTAACTGATTAAACTGTAGGCAGATATTTGATAAAATAAAAAGAAATTAAATAATGTACAGAAATGACAATATTTTAACGTTTCAGTGGATTAAAATGTCCTTATTCAATCCGCCTCTATGCAGATGACACAATCCTTCATCTCCATGTTGGTTTCTCTTCAAATTGATCCAATCAAATGTCTTTGATGAAACATGCAGTTCCTCTACTGACCACCAGGTGGCGCATGGAGAACATTCACTGATCGATTCCTGACAGATCTTTAGCTAGTTTAAGCCCTTTCTGATAAAACTGCAAATCCAATTTTAGAAAATAAATGTGACTTTTTTGTTTGAAAAATATGGTTTCATTCAACATTCATGATCGTCAAAACATTCAGAGTGAAAACAAGTAAAACATTTTATCACACAGAAAAGGTTCAAAATAGAAATGAGAAGATGAAGAAAATGATTTATGACACTGGTGTTATGGGGAATACTGAGTTTTATGCAATTTGTGAATTTTGGTCTGCAGAAAACCTGAAGTCAGATAAAACAGACAGAAAACGAGGAGCAGAAAACCAGCCTGCAAACTGTGGAGGTGAACAACACTTTGCTCCAGAATAAAAAAACTAAATATTCAGCTTCAAACTAAACACCTGGTTTAGTTTGAAGCTGAATATTAGTTAACTAAATATATGCAGCCTCAGTTGAGGTAAATATTTAGCTTGCTAATTAAATATTTGTTTGAATCTGTGACATTTATAAATGAATGAGCAACATGGTGGAATGAAAATATGACTTTAGAAATTAACCTCTGTTTTTCTCCCGTATGTCAAACTAAATATCCCAAATTATCGAAGCTAACTTTAAAAATGGCGCCCGAGTGTCTGACCCGGTTTGAGCCAGACTCTTGGCTCAGGTCACTGTCACGTTCAGCAGAAAATGGTTGACCTTTGACCCCCTCTGGCTCTCCATGAATCCAGCCTTCTTGTCCTCCAGGACCAACCAATCAGCTGGTACCAGGGCAGAACCCTCGATCCTCTGAGTGGGTCTGACAGTCTGACTCTGGACTGGTTGGACTGGTCTGTGCTCCTCCGGTTCCGGGTCAGGCTGCAGAGTTGGGGACCTTCTGAGGCGTTTTGGTCGTGTTGCTGATGAGGCCGGTCTGGGAGTTGGTGCTGTTCTGGCTGATGAGCCTCATCAGCGCCGCCTCCTTGCTGCTGCCCTGCTGCTCCTCCCTGCCGGCTCTCCTCACAGGAAGCTCCACCCTCAGCTGCTTCCAGAAGCGGGACGTCAGCTCCTTGGACTTGTCCCCCTGCCAGCGGACCAGCGCCAGCGCCACGCGGGCCCGCCGCAGCTCCCGGACCAGGCTCTGCCTCTGGACGGGCCGGTACTGGACCAGGATGACCCGCAGGTGGCCGCCCAGCGCCATGCTGTCGATGCCGGCCTTCAGCTCCAGTAGCGCCTGGGAGCCCTGCGAGGCGTAGCCGGGGCTGACCACCACCAGGAGGCGCCGGCTGCGAGCCACGAAGCTCAGCGTCTCGTCTGTGATGGCTGCAACGGAAGATGGAGGGATGAAGGGGTGAAGGGTGATGAATGAGTGAAGGGTGGAGGTTTAGAGGAACTCACTCCCTCCTGGCAGACTGTCCCGGTCGAAGATGCAGACAGAGTAGCCGAGCTCGTTCTCCAGAACGCTGCGCAGCGTCGACAGGACGAACTGCTCCTCCTCGCTGTTCCTCGCATACGAGATGTAGACGTCAAACTCCTTATCGTCTGAAACACCAGCAGGGGAAAATATCTGCAAACGTTCATCGGCAGGATGTGGTTTTATCTGATCTGAGGTCAGTGTTCCTCAGAACGCTGGGTTATTTCCTCAGATCTTTTCACTCAAACGGCTCAAACAAAGTAAACCGTGCAGCTCACGATCAAACAGTTTTACTTCAGGCTCATCTGTGACTAAACTCATGCTGCCATTTTGTTTGCAGAGAGAGGAGGCTTCCTCCTTCAACCTTCCAAATAAGACAAACTGGTTGAGTATTTTTCTACTTTTCAGGACAGAAAATTAAAGTAAAGCTAAACAACAAAATCGACACCAAGATTATGGAACCTAAAAAAGTTCAGCCAGGATTAACGGCAGGTATTAAAGCTAAGCCAAGTGAGCTAAACTAATCCTGAAGGGATAGGTTACTGCTGCTAAGGCTGGACTGGTTTGTGCTCCTCCGGAACCGGAGTTAAACTAGCTAAGCTAAACTAGCTAATATTTGTTTAGCTTAGTTTAGCTAATAGTTTAGCTTAGCTAAACTAGCTAATATTTGCATTTATTAGCTTGCTAAGATAAACTAGTTTAGCTTAACTTGCTAAGGCAAGCTAAGCTAAACTAGGACAAGCCAAGTCAAGGTAAAATAAGCTAACATCATCTAAACTAAACCAAAGCCAGCTATTCAAAAAGAAGACAAAATAAAGATAACTTTGACACGCCAAACTAATGTTGATCATGCTAAACCAGTATTAGCTGAAGTAACAAACCTTAATAGACGCTAAGTTAAAGTAAGGTAAGCTATGCTAAGCAGAAGAAAGCTGAAATAGCATTTAGCCTACCCAGTAAACAGTAAACTATGCTAAATAACCTAACTAAGCTAAGTCAAGGTACAGTATGCTAAGCTAACTCAGTCTAACCTAAATCTAGGTAAGCTAAAATGTAAAAGATAAAGTAGCCTAAACCAAAATAAGATAAATTAAGCAAAAGTAAGCAGAATTACCTTTAACTAGATATGATTAGCTAATTCAAGGAAAGCTAAGCTAAACCAAACTCTGCAACAGAAGGGAACTAATATAGGCTATGCTAAGCTACTGTGAGTTGAGATCATTCAACATAAAATAAGCTAAAATAAAATCAGATGAGGGCTGCACAGTGGTGCAGTGCCAGCTGTTGCCTGGCAGCAAGAAGGTTCTGGGTTCGATTCCCGGCCCGGGGCCTTTTGCATGGAGTCTGCATGTTCTCCCTGTGCATGGTGGGTTCTCTCCGGGTACTCCGGCTTCCTCCCAAAATGTTCCTCCAAAAACATGACTATAAGGTTAATTGGTCTCTCTAAACTCCCTAGGTGTGTGTGTGTCCTGTCTGTCTCTGTGTTGCCCTGCGACAGACTGGCGACCTGTCCAGGTGACCCCGCCTCTCGCCCAGAACGTTAGCTGGAGGCGCCAGCACCTCCTGACTCCACTAGGGTGTTAGAAAATGGATGGGTGGAAAATCAGATAAATTAAGAACATTTTGAACTTATGAGGTAAACTATGCAAAGCTAAACTCAGCTAGGCTAGGCCAGGTTGCTATTTGCTGCTTGGTCAGAAACGTGAGATTAAGTTTTATTCAACTTTACATTAAAAAATGATATCAAACACAGCTGAAATAACTGGTTATGATTTATTAGAATCTGTTGAGGAGAAATTCTGATGTGTTAAAGTTTTTACCAATAATTTAAAAATTATTTTTCACTTTTAAAGAGGAGAATTTAATATAAAATCATCAGTTAAAGTAAGTAAACTTAATGATTAGGGGTTTTATCTCTAAAGTGCTGTGTGCGGTTTCCAAATGTGTCAAAACTGTTTTTTGTTTTTTTTTTATTTTTTACACAAAAAACAGATAATTTTCCTTCTCTACTAATTTTGAGATCTTGTCTCAACATGTTTTGTGAAACCGGTTTTGCCTGAGAGAAAGCAGAAAATCCCCCACGATATCGGATCTATTTGACATTTTAGGTGACGTCATTTATTTCTCAGTTCTTAAAGATCTGCAGAGTTTGGACCCGAGTTGCAGGAAGATGTTTACAGCTTTCACTTTGTAGATTTAACTGGCAGCAGAGCAGGTGGCGCTCAGATTTAAAAGCTTTGCTATAAAAAACGTCTGGGTGTTTGACGGTGTCGCTCTGTTTTTATGAACGGTTTAATACACTAAAAGCTCAGAGTGCAGTCAGTAAAATAAACAGTGAAAATATGGCAGTGCTGCAGACCTTTCCTCTCTGAAAGGCCGTGAGTCGGACCGCCGCGCGGCTCAGCCGTGTGTAAAAAATGTCCTGCATCAGCTGGGATGCTTTAAGCCAAACCGTAGTGTCCCGTATCCTGGAGGTGCTGAGTTGGGGAGCCTACCTGTGTGCCGCTCATCGGTGCCGAACCAGGAGCGGTACAGCAGCAGCAGCTCCAGCCAGAAGACGTGATAAACCACGAAGAGCAGCAGCATGAGCACCAGTGTGACGCCGAGGCCACAGCCCAGCTCCACGGAGGGCAGCGACACTGGAAACAAAACAGCTGCCGGTTAGCAGAACATCTGCCGGTTAGCAGAACATCTGCCGGTTAGCANAACATCTGCCGGTTAGCAGAACATCTGCCGGTTAGCAGAACATCTGCCGGTTAGCAAAACATCTGCCGGTTAGCAGAACATCTGCCAGTTAGCAAAATAACTGCCGATTAGCAGAACAGCTGCCGATTAGCAGAACAGCTGCCGATTAGCAGAACAGCTGCCGATTAGCAGAACAGCTGCCGATTAGCACCCACAGAGCTTCAGCAAGTGTTCAACCCAGAGTCTTCCTCACCCTCTTCCTCCAGCTGGACCCAGCGGGCCATGGAGCCGCGCGCATTTCTCACTGAGCAGGTGAAGTTTCGCTGCAGATCTTCAGATTGGACATCTCTGATATTCAGGATGGTCTCTGCTTTCAGGTCACGGTGGTCATCTATTGTACTGCAAGCAGACAATTCAGACAAACACCATCAGTCCAGAGGAAATCTCTGTTCCCCAACTGAAACCCAAACACACGTTCTACATGGTTTGGTTGTGAACTGGTTGGTTTTGGTTGTGAACTGGTTGGTTTTGGTTGTGAACTGGTTGGTTTTGGTTGTGAACTGGTTGGTTTTGGTTGTGAACCCGTCTCTACCTGTTGGTCTGGCTGAAGCGGCCGTCGTTCAGCTGCTCCACCCTCTTCCCATCCACCGTCCACCAAATCTCCCGCTCAGGTTTGTCGATGATGAAAGGAAGCAGGCCTCTGCAGGTCAGGTGGACGTCTGAGCCTGACAGGAAACACAAACCAGAATCAGAACCGGAGCAGCCTCCTCTTCCTCAGTGCTCTGGAAAACACGCGGCCCTGAATGCAGCACGGAGCTCCAGGTTTACTGGATAAAACGGATCAACTAAACGAATAGTTTAGGTTCGTTTCCTTCTTCCTGAAAGTCCTTCTCTAAACCTTGAATTCCTGATCAAATGTCAGCAGTAAAGGTTCTGCTGCAGAACGGCACCGCCGCATTTGAACATCGGATCAGGTTCTGCCAATGGTCTTTGGGCTCAAACGAACATTTTAACTAAATTATTCTTATTCTAATAGTTTTGTAATTTTTCCCTTCAAAAGGCCTTGAAAACACAAACCCACTGAAAATATCTGGTCTATATGGAGCTAAATCCGTGCCATAAAATTTGAAACAAAAAAAAAAAGACAAAAAAAAGTTTTAAACCTGAAAAAAAAGTAAACTTAAAACTATTTTTCAAGAAAAACATTTATGTTTAAACTGAAAAAGTTTTGAAATTGGAAAAAAGTTTCAAGATAAAATTCAGTTAAACAGAAACTGAAAAGATTTTTCAGTAAAAAAAATTATTGAATATTTATGGCCCCAGTGTAGCTCCATATTACACCCCAAGCTGAAAAGCTTTAGCAGTGACCGATCTGTCTGGCAGATCCAGACCAGTGTTCTGCTGATCCGGTCCGGTCCAGTAGCTACTTACTGGTTCTGACTGGGAAGACCTTCCCGTTGGTCGGGTGGAGGATGGTCGGGTCTTTGGACAGGGTGGTGGGATCTGCAGGCAGAAGACAGCAGAGTTTACCTGGGCGGGTCTGCCTGGTACCACCTGAACCTCCGGAGGCGGTTCGGACTCACAGATCCCTGAGACTTTGATGCTCCTGGTGAAGCTCAGCGACCCGCCTCTCCGCTGGTACCGGACCGTGCAGATGTACAGGCCCTCATACGGAATCAGCATGGTGTAGATCCGGAGCCTGGTTCCGACCTGCTCCCGGTGATTGTCCCAGAACGGGTACGGATCACACCTCTGGGAGACAACATGGTGGCGTTTAGAAGCTGACCTGGATTATTCTGACCCAAACGGTTACGGGCCGCCGCCGCCGCCTTACCGACATGGCTTGGTTCATGTAGGTCCAGTTGACCGTCGGGTCGCTGTCGGCCATCTTGGAGGCGTCCTCCAGGTTCGGACAGGTCAGCGTCTTCCCCTGCTGGAAGCCGATCAGCTCCTCAGTCGCTGCCATGGCAACCTGCGGGCATCCGGCGGATCGGACCGCCTGGTCCCGCTGCAGCACCTGCAGACGCACGGCGATCCTGCTGCAGGACGACTTGTTGCTGCAGGCGGACCAGAACCGGCACGTTTATCCAAACATGAAACCGTTTTCATTTCATCATCATCAGTCGGCTGGAGGTAAACGTTAGCTTCAGCTCGAGCAGCACCCATCCAGCACGAAAACCCGGAACGATCGTTATCGGTGATCAATAAAACGTTTGGTGGAAAACAAACCGTTTAATAGTGAAAGTGGAAACTGTGGAGTGGAAACGTCCTGATAAATGTTGGACAACAAAAAACTATTCCTGCTGAGATTAATGGAACAGGTTGGTGTGAAAGTGGCTGAACATCAATCAGTTATTGATCTAATCAATCAGTTATTGATCTAATCAATCAGTTATTGATCTAACTTCACCATATGTTGTTTTTGCCTTTGAAAAAACAACAAAGCAGGTTTATATGAAAAAGGACAAAAAAATGTATAAAGTGATTATTAAACAGCTGAGTGATCAATGCTATAAATTTATCTGGAGAAATTAATTTATGTTAGCAAATGTTTTCAAAGTTAGCAAAACGCTAAATGGAAAGTTAGCCCTGCTGTTAGCACATTAGCAGTTAGCGGAAGTGTGCCCACCGCTGAGTTTGTTTAACCAGAATCGGGTCAGAGTGGGACCATCTGAGGTGAGCAGGACGCCAAACCTTCTGGTGGTTTTCTGAGCTGCCAGGAACCAGAACTGGGCCGTGACCCAGAAACCCGGCAGAACTTGGTTTTGTGGGTTTTTCTTGGCCTCACTCTGTTTCCACTTTGACTCTTTTCTACGTTCCTCTGCTGCTTCCAGCGAAAAACACACAAGTTTGTAGCTCAAAGGGAAACGATGTGCGAAAGCAGGGGCAGGTTCTGCCGACCAGAACCGGTCCGTTTCCGTGGAAACGGGACTCACCGCAGCATGCAGATGTACTGCCCCGTGTCGTTAGCGACGGCCGGCTGCAGCCACAGCCGTTCCCGCTCTCTGCTGACCCGCGCACTGCAGGCGACAATCAGAACCAAAATCAGAACCAACCCGGTCACAGCGACCCCTGGTGGGTCGGCGGTTTCCATGGTTACCTGTAGGGGATGGGCTGCTCCAGGTCGTGGCCGTCCAGCAGGCGGTACCAGACCAGGTCGTGCCCGGCGCTCTGGGCCATCGTGTAGTTGTAGACGGCCGGGTGAGAGAAGAGCGGGCAGGAGACCCAGCCGGCCTCGCCGTCCAGAACCAGAACCGCCGCCTCACTGGACTCGCCCCAGTCGTGGCACATCGGTTCTGAACAGGCAGGAAGGCAAGACACAAAACTTTCTTTAAATATTTAAATTCCTGCGTCCAATCAGAAAGCAGCTCTGGATGAACCAGCCAATCAGCCGTCAGAAAAACTTTCACTTCTTAAACTCATAATAGGAGCCTAATGGGCTTTTGGGCCGGAACAGAACCGCCTGCAGAACAAGTAGCTGATGTTCGGATCAGAACCAAAGATCCGACGGTTTCAAGACAGCAACCGTCGTCATGGTTACGCCTCTTAATGAGATTCTACTGAAATCCATTTAATGTTCAGAGAGCAGCTTTTCCATCAGTTAGATATTGATGACTACGCCTCCCTCCGTCCACCCTGATCCGATTATCAGACCGACCGTCTGTCCTGAGGGACTCCAGTGATTCCAGGACAACATGGACATTTAGTCTCCTCTGACTAAAACACAGCTCAGTCCTGTTCTATGGACCGGAACCAGCAGAACTGCTGCTGGTTCTGGAGAGGCGCTGGGAGGGACAGACGGTCCAAACCAGGTTCCATTCAGAGTTCTGTGTTACGTTCTTCATTATCATTATTATTATTATTTGTTTCTACAGCTAATTAAATTATTTTTAAATGGATCTAAAGTCTTTACTCAGTCAGAGTCTCAGAGTTCTGATCAGAGTCTGGAGGAACATCCAACAGAGCCATCAAGGTCAGAGGTCACAGGTCAGCGACCCCTGACTGGAGAACTGGACCCAAATACTGTCCATATGAGGGAACCAGCTCCACAACCCAAACACCTGCTGCTGGTTCTGGTTCTGATGGATCCGGATCCGCTCCAGAGGTGGACTTCCAGACTTCTGCCTCATTAAAGGACTGCAGTCCATCAGCTGGTGGATCCATTACATGCTTTCTGGACAGAACCGACCCGATCGGGCAGCTGGAAGTTCATTAAATCTGACCAGAGTTTTCCGATCCGGACCGCCATCCTGGAAGCTCTGCTGCTTCAGATGTTTTTATTAATATGCAGAATGAATGCAAGGTATGAAATATCTTCTGTGGCTCAGAACCTGGGTCGACCCAAAAGGTCTGGACCCGTTTTTACCCCCAAAGCAAAGGAAACATTCAGCTTTTATTGCCTTTAAAAGGAAATAATCAGTTTGTATCTTCAGCAAATAAAAAGGCGTCGTCTGCATAGAGTCGAACTGCAGATACAAAAATGGCGGCAAAACTTCAAACCCGATCAGAACCGGATCATTCATGACCGGTACAAATCACATCCCATAACAGGATGAAGCCGCCTCACCACCAGAGCTTTTAACGGAGATTCTGCAAACTGTCGCTCTGGGAATTCACACCGAACATCAATCATCTAAATTAGCGTCGACTCATTTCCCTCTGATTGATTTTCTGACTGATGGTTCCGAAGACAGAGCGGATCAGTCAGCCGGGTCCGGTCGGACCGCAGATGATCCCCATTCATCAGGAGATGCTTAATTGGACTGGAGCAGGACGATTACACTGACAGGAAACCTTTAAAGGTCCCAACGCCATGGAAACGCCCCAATGTGACCGCAGACGGCTCGTCCAAAGAACCCAAACTTTGACTGGACCACCAAGGACCAGAACTCTGAACTCCTTAAGAAGCACCACAAAGATAACTCACAGGAAAATCTGAAATGTCTCCATGATTGGATTGAACAATAGTCTTTATTTTAGAAGGAATAATAGTTTTCCAGGTAGAAGAAGAAAATGGATGGACGGATGGATAACGGTTTTCAAAAACTGAAATAAAATATTGTCACTTGGCCGCCGCCATGTTGTTAAGCTGGGTCCTGGGAAAATGTTGCATGCTAGGCGCTATGAAGCTTTTAGCTCCTTCAATTTGAAATTGAAGGCAGTGAAGAAATAAACAGCAGAAATGAAGACGAGGAGGACCAAATGGAGGAAGAGGACACTGTTGGCTGCTGTTTGGAAATACCAAATAGCTCTAGATGCTAACTACAGGTGTTATGGTTAGCATCAAAACATTTTGTCACACATAAAATTGTTTCAAAGATCTCAAGATGCTTCATTGTTACTTTAAACATCCATTCATTATCTTCAATCTGTTTTGATTTCACGTTAGCCCCTGCTAAAAATGTTAGCTCTAGCTAATGGTGTTAGGTCTAGCTGATGACATTAGCTTCTGCTAATGTCAGCTGTCGTTGATGGGGTTACCTCGACCTTGAATAGCTGGTGCTAACAGTGTTAGCGCCTGCTAATTTTGTTAGTTTGTGAAGATCGTGTTAGCTCTAGGTGATAGTATGTTTGCTCCTGCTAAAGGTGTTAGCTCTAGCTTGAATAGCTTGTCCTAAGGACGTTAGCTTCTGCTAATGTGTTAGAACCAGATTTAAACCTTGTGCTAATGGCGTTAGCTCCAACTATTATAATAAACAGTAGGTCACAAGATGATCACATTTGTTTGTTTCAACAGATATTGGAACATAAAAGCTTTAAACACTATAATAAAAATACAGAAACAGCAACTTTTAGGCTGATAGGGAAATGAGAACATATTTAGCTTCCTGCGCAGGGAGAACCCGGTTCGGCCCGGCAGCTCCTGGATCTGAGTGCCGAGTTCTGGATTAATGGATCCTCTCTGAACAGAGCCCCGCGCTGCGTGTCGGTAATTGACCTGTCAGCTTTTCCCTGCCGGAGGATTCGTCTTTCTATTAAACCCTCCAGATGTCCGCATCCTGCCGCTGCTGCAGGGAGACATCCGTCCGTCCGTGTTTCAGACTCTGACCTCATCAGGAAACAGGAAGTGCTTCTCCAGCCGGTTCTGTTCAGCAGAACTGAGATGAATGTGAGGAATTTTACTCACAACAGATTTTATCTGCATCCAGGTGGAAATATCTCAGCCTTTCAAACAGAAATGAGGCGTCTGCATTTCTCTAAACGTAGTAAAACCTCCTCACTGAAAATAAATATGCAGGTGATTGGTGTGCAGCGCTTTGACTGCAGGAAGGGAAGCAGCAAAGAAGTGAGTCAATAATTAACAGCAATAATTTGAGTTTTTCGGCCTCAGAAGAGAAAAAATGGTTTTTGTGCATTAAGACTGAAAAAGTTAAAGGTCATGTAGTTCAACCTGCAGCTCCGGACCCGCGGCCGGCTCTCTGGACCTTCAAACACGACTCTTAAAAACTTTGACTAAGATGATAAACAACTGAAGCTTTAAATATTTTAATAATAAACGCAGGTTTTAGCTGCTTGTCCTTTTATTTGTGGAATAATTACATTTAATTTCCAGACCAGAATGAAACTTCAGGTCGGTTTTATTTAAATCCATTTTTTTGTTACTCAGTTGGAAACTATGTGCAAATTTTAGCATCAAAAGGAAAATGCAGCTGTTGCGTTTTAAAAAAGTTTTTTTTACATTAAAACCTAAAAATGGTTTTAAAAGTGAAAGCAGATTTCCTGTAGATATTAATGAGAAGTTATTGTTATTTTGTGTTATTGATCGGGTCTGCAGGTGGAACCGGCTGTCTGGAAGCGCTGCTGAGTCCGGTTCTGGTTCTGTTTCCAGAATCCGACCTGGGCTCAGCGGCGCTGCTCAGCGTGAGCAGCCCGGTTTCCCAGAATCCCACGCGGTTTTCCTCCATCATCCCAGCAGCTGCATCCGTCACCCCCTCAGACATTAATGAGCCGTCGCCATGGAGACGCCCGGCACCTCGTTAACGTCATCAGATTAAATAATCTGCAGAAAACCTTCAAACGTTTCATTTTGAAGCAGAAACAGTTTGAGGAGAAAAAGCTGAAGGAGAAACTCTGAAGTTTGGAACGGACTCGGACCACTGACTCCGCCTCCTAACCGCCCACAGGGACCGCCCCCGACCTGTCACCCACCTGTCGAGTCGTTGGTTTGGCCGACGGCTCTGCCCGTCAAAGCCAGGAGGAAGAGGAGGACGAAGGATGCCCTGCGGAGAAGAAGAAGAGCCTCGTTAGTCACGTCCAGGTTTGTATCTGGTTTAAACCGGATCCAGAAGCCGACCGTTTTCACTCGGGTTTAAAGGCTCTGCAGGAATCATGAACTACACAAAAACACAAATACTGCTCTTGAGAAACATTCCCACTGTAATACGCTTCACACATAAAGAAGAGTGGCGTGATCTGAAATGTATGAAAATATGACTTTATGTTACTGACCAAACAGAAAAACCCTGACAGTTCGGACAGCTTTGGGTTTTTTCAATCATTAATTAAAATTCATTGTGAAAATGATAAATCAAAATTCTTAGAAATTCATCACGATAAACGATACGATAAATGCCCACTGTGTACTGAACGTAGCACATGCTAGCTAACGTAGCACAAATATGTCTGCTGTATTTTTGAATGCTCCATTTGATCCATTCGTGTCTACACAGTAGGCAGGCAGATAGAGCCTGACCTTTGACCTGGAGGGAGCGGTACTCGCTGCTGGCTAATTCCTCCAGAATTAAAACCGTTTCTGACTCCAGAACTCCATGAAACCGGAGGGAAAGCCAGGATTTTCCCGCCGTCAGTCGGGACGTTTGTGAAGCTGATAGCTGTAAGGGAGAAGATGGAGGGCGGCCGGAGGAGACAGACGGAGGCTAATGTGTCACGGAGGATGATCAGGTGGAGTGAGGGGATCCCTGGAGGGACATACAGAACCAGAGCTGCCCAACAACACCATCCATCACACACACACCTCCTGCCAGGAGGAGCTCAATAAAACCAACGCTGGAACACCTTCCTCCTTCTGCGTGTCTGTGTGTGTCTGAGTGCGTGTGTGTGTGTGTGTGTGTGTGTGTGTGTGTGTGTGTGTGTGTGTGTGTGTGTGTGTGTGTGGGAATTCTGGGAAGTTTATCACTGCAGTGAAACTTCCTCCAACCATTTTCCAGGTTCTTGTGTTTATTACAGGAGCAGATTAAATGTGGAGGAAATAAAATCGTCCTGCTGCTTCATGAAGCGTTTCCACATCTGATGATGAGGATGACAGTGATGAAGATGAGGAGGCTGCGGCTCTTTCTGCTGATCTCTGCAGACTCCCCAAACTGACCAGAGCCACCATAATCTGATTATGAGAGCCGATCGATGAGCAGCACAAACAGATCAAACTGCTCGTCAGATTAATTATTCAGAGCCGCCTTCTTCTGCTGCTGAACGTTAACAACCTCAGGTTCAGAAATAATCCACATTTTTGGCTCAAATATAAACTTTCATCATAAATTTTCACTGAAACTTGAAGTGAAATCTTCAACTAAAATTATGAGTGCATGCAGTTTGGTGTTTTATGGGTGACGAAACGTTAAATTTAATTGGAAACTATAATTCAAGTGTACAGGTCTACTTTCAAACACTGGTTACGGGATAAAATCGATCTTACATAAATTTGGGGATTTTTAAATGGAGATCCGCTCAGTGGATCTCCGACCAGAATGACAGAGAGCAGAGCTCTATAATGGGTCAGAACTGCAGTAGAACATGACTCATCGGGCTGGTGGTCTGATCATGATCGAGTTTTAATGAGTCAAAGGACGCAAAGTACTTTTTATCATCAGAAAAGCGTAGGAGTTAAAGCGTAACTGTCCACAGTACCAGACTTCATTTAAAAAAACTGCAGATTTAGAGAAAACACTCCGACAGGAGGTGACTTACATTAACAGTAGGTCGGGGGACGTCGGGACAGTTGGATCCGGTCCGGACGAGCCTTTCGGGGCTGCTCAGAACCTGGAAACGGTACAGAACCAGGATCTGGACAGGGGTGTCAGAGTCCTCCTGCCCGGGGTTGGAAGGGGAGCAGCTCCGGTTCGGGCAGCTGATGATCAACAACCCACGTCAGGGTTCCGGTCCGGCCGTAAATCTGCAGCACCGAGCCGGTCCGGTTCAGTCTGGGTGGTCCAGGAACTTCTCCAAAGTGTCCCCCTGATTAACGATCCCAAATCAGAACCATTCCACTCTTACTTCTCTAATTAAACCCGCCCAACCCGTTAACTGGACCCAAATGTCCAGTTAACGGTTCGGTCCGAACAGGACGGAGCGGGTCGGAACCGAATCGAGTCGGACTTTGCGGTACTTGTAACCTGAGAAAAGTGCGTGAAACGCGCAGGGAGGTGGTTGAGCCACGCAGAGCGAAGTTGGTGTGTTTGTGAAGTAGGAAGTAGAAGTTGATTCCGGTCCGCGCTCCGCCCCCTCTATGAGGTCATTATGACGTCACACGATTTCCCAAGAACCTGAGCCGATTCCAACGTTTCAGTCCGAACACCTGAGTGGGAATCAGCCGCAACCGATATTATATGTTCAGTAAACTGGGGTTGTCCTTTCTCAGTTGGAAAACTTCCAGTCAAGTGACTCTTATTATAATCCTAGCAAAATATTATGACCACAAAATGAAATGGCGTGAAAAAATCCCCTTTTAATAATTTTCAAGAAACTGACTTAAAATGTATATTGTCTCTGTTGAAAAATTTAACTTTAATAAGAAGATACTAGTAAAAACTTTAACTCTTCTCCAAAAATGTAACTTCATCTCATAAGCAGAACCCTCTGTTTTATTGTTTTTTGTTTTGTTTTTTTGTTTTTTTTTATTTTTGCTGTAATGTATCCTTCTTCATATGTATTTTAATATATTTTTGACATTTTTTGTTATGAAAACTATAACTGATAAAAAATAAAATTCCCTTCTCACCCTCCGCGGGTGGTCTCTCTCTCCCTCTCTCTTTCATCCTCTGAGCTCGGGTCCTCTACCAGA
>NW_006800204.1:307546-321366 GCF_000485575.1 Poecilia formosa | reverse complement strand
TATATATCTATATATATATCTATATATATATATATGTGTGTGTGTGTGTGTGTGTGTGTGTATGTATATATATAGTTCTTTAACTTTTGTCTCTCTAGACTTTAACAACAACACTCTGAATGTCTGTGATTATTCTTTATTATTTGTTTATAGTTATATAAAAAAATTTAAAAATCAGCTGCAACCGGGTCAGAAATCCCGCAGAACGCCCCGAACTGTTCAGTTCAGAGAAATGTGACGTAGAGGAGAGAGGGAAAAACTCCCGACCCGATCCATCCGAACCTCATTTAGTACCACAGTCCTGCAGGGACCCAAACTGACAATTACAATAAAAGTATCTCATATAAGAAAAAACAAGTAACTTTTCAGCAAGATTTAGTTTGTTTCAAGTTTATATTGTTAATTTAAAAACGTTTTAGTTCCGCTGACAGATTATTTAAAGAATAAGACAAGAAAATGTCTTGTTGTAATTTACCATGAAACTAGAAACTCTGCATTAATAATAATGAATAATTAACGTAAAACAAGCTCCTGCCTTGATGAAAAGTTACATGTATTTTAATTTTGTTAAGGGAACTAAGACAGAAGTTCCCAAACTTCTCTAATGCTGCAAAATATGTAAACGATTAACTTTTAGAATGTTTTTTTATTCACTATTCAATAATTATCCATTAATTTAGAATAAATGCTAACCTCTAAGTTAGATTTTAGATAACTATTAGTTATGTGGTGGAAAGTTTTATAATCGGATAATATATTATGACCTTATTACCAGATAATACTATTTTTAATCACAATCCTCATTTTTATTACAAGGAAATATGTCGTATTTTATATTATTTACATCAGATTTTATTTTATGCCCAGAGTTCTTAAAGTTTTTACGGTTCCTTTGACTTTTTTCAGAAACTTTTTCATTTCCTGTTTTTGTTTATTTCACTGGCAGCTAATCAGAAAATAAGCAACAGAAATAAGATTTAAATCATTTATTTTAACTTAGATTTTATTTTATTTTTTTTTTAAAAAAGAAAAAAGAAGAAAAAGATTTAATAACTGAATTTTCCCCCCTAATTTCAGATTAGAAAAATTCATGGGATTCCTTTTTTCTAGTTTTGTTTTGTTCTCCCTTATCTTCCCTCCAACTTTTTGAGGCCCCCTGGTGGTACCACAGCGGACCGCGGACCCCACTAAAATATTAGATCTTGTGTTTTTTTCGGTGCGGACTCTCTGGCCTTTTATTCTCCAGACCTGAACAGATTCTCAGGTGAGCCCCAGAAGGCGGAAGTCTGCAGGTAAAACCAGAAACATTTTGTCTGATCTTGTTTTTAATCACATTAAAACCACTCAGGGTTGATTTCACACTGTGAAGTAAAAATCAATCTATGAAGTTAATTAAAAGGAAAAGCAGGAAGAACCTGACATCTACTGTTTTCCTTCCTTCTAACTTTCATGTAAATTAGCAGCTTTTCACTCAGACGCAGCTCCTTTCTGCTGTTTGAGCTGAAACTGGAAAGATTAACAGTTTATTGACGGAAATCACAGAAGCTGCTGTGAATCGCGGCTTTCTGCGCTCACTCCTGGTCGGATGTCGCCCCCTGCTGTTCCTACTGCGTAATGACAGGAGGCCATAAATACTTTCTCTGCTGGATTAAAGTATAAAATGAGCACAAGAATAAAACCAGCAGACTTTGTTCTGTCATTTGTTCTTTTTGGTTTCTATTGAATCAGCAAAAACTTTGAAGTTTTTCTGGTTTGAAAAAAATCATAAACAATCAGGAAAATGTAAGAAATAAACAGCTTTAGTTTTATGATAAATTTCAGTTTGATCATTTTTAATCATTCAAACCCAGAATGAGTTGATCCCATACAGCAAACTAAGTATTGAGTTTGAAACTGTCATATTTATGAAAGAATGAACATGGCGAAAATATGTCTTTGAAAAATGAAGCCCATTTCTCCAATGACAGGCAAAGTGGGGCACACGGCCCATTGAGGGACCACCAGGGGACGCTGTGGGGGAATCAAGAAGTTGGAGGGAAATTTAGGGAAAAAAAAGGAAAAAAAATATTAAATCCCATAAACTACTTAATAAGAACATTTTATCACAATTTTTGTTTTCTGTTATTCAATACTTTTTAAAATATAGAATCTAAAATTAAAAAAATTATTTAAAACTTTTTTCTAGTGCTTATTTTCTGATTGAACCCTGAGGTTCCCAAAAGTTTCTAGGCCACAGCCTCCTGCAGACTGAGTTACAAAATCTGTAAAGAAAAAACAGTCAGAAATATTACATTTACTTTATTTTATGTTATTTTATGAATTTGACCAGCAGCCTGCTGTTATTTTTTAACAGCAATGAGTCTGAAGCCTTCAGACTCGTTCAGCTGCAGCAGTCTCGTGTTTTTCTGTCTTTCCTCATCAAACATGGATGAAGCCTCTCGGCTTTTAGGACACCAGAACATTTAACAAAGCTTTCTGCGAAGTGGAAACGGGCTGAGTGGTTTTCCAGCCGAAACTCAACAAGCTTTTAACTCACAACTCAACCCGTCAAACAATAAAGCAACAACAAAAGAAGAAAGACAAACAATAAAAAAACTTCTTCCAGCTTAATCCCATCCAAACATAACAAAAAGTAAAAATATATTTGTTCATTTTGTTGAAAGAAAGAACAGCTTTGTGTTTACGTGAATCTTGTTTTAACACACTCATGTAGCAGTGTGATGTTATTACACTATATTGTAAAGTGATAAGCTATTCCGGTAGGAACTCATATTAGCGCTGGTAGCTTTTAGTTTGAAAAGACGATAGATCCATTGCACGACAGCGGGTAACTTTCTGTTTCAAAATTATTAGTTTTGTTCAAATTTAACGTGTTGTGAATGAAAATTTGAATTATTATCTTTACTGTCAAACGTGTTGAGTTCATGGATTGTTGTTTTGAGTGTCAGTTCGGGGCTTAAAAAGAGAAATTAACGGATCATACCATTGTGGTTAGTGAAAGGTTTTCCCGCGCTCTCCGTCGCGCTTTCTGTTCGGATTCCGTGGGAGAAGGTATGAAGTTTTGTTTTCTGTGTTCAATAAGTGCATTTTGAATATAAGTAATAGTTTGATTACTGTTCTTGTAAAATAATGTGCTTTGGGGCACTTGAACTTTGTTAAACAGTGATAGAACTGTGTTAGCAGATATTTAGCTGCTCTTATGCTACATGAAACATTGCTAATGAAAATGCTACATTATGTGCTGAAAATAGTATTGTTCATGGTTTAACAGGCGCTGTGGAACACTGTGATGAGAAAAAGAAAGCCTGGTTTGACTACTATTTTTTGCTATTTGAATGCAGGAGCATTAAAAGTGCCTTCAGATCAGCTGTTATCTGGCTGTTAAAACTATGCTACACTCACAAAAGAGGAAGTAAAGTAAAACATAAGAGGAAAAGTATGTACATGTAGAGGAAAACCTAATTTAAAATAAAGAATATTTTCTTTTCTGAGGGAATCATGCTGAAAAATGTAAAACATCATAAGCGGCGCAGTGAGGGATGGAGGGAACACTTTACGTTCCTCTGGGTAAGATGACAGATGTGTCCTTAAAATAACATATTGATGTTGATGGTGTTAAACCTTCACAAGTAAAGTGAGACTTTTTACTGCTTCCATTCACCACTGCTGTGTTTTACACATTAGAACATCATCATCAACAGTTATTAAAATCAGTTACCATTATTATTTTTATTATTAGTTATTACTATTACTAGTAATTAATACATTAAAAAATTAATGTAAAGTATCCAAAGTGATAATATCAGGATTATGAATCAGATAATTGTGTTTGGAGCTAAAATAATGTAAAAATGTTAATGCACCCTGTGAAAGTCTTTGTGTTTGTCTTATTTTAAATACACTTTTTATATTTAAAATGTTACTTCAAACACTTCCATACCTAAAAACGTTTTTCTGTTCAAATTGAAGTTCCATGTTTCTGCCACCAGGAGGCGATACTAACCAGCTGCAGACAGGATCAACGTTTCAAACCCACTGGACTGTAAAAAAGAAAGACACTGAAATTTTTCTGTCGTTCCTTTTTTATTTTTCATTTATTGTCATTTTTATTTTTCATCCTGCTGCGTATTTGCGATGAGATTTTCTAATACATGATGCGCTTATATGACGGTGCAAACATCAGCAAACACAAAAAACGTTCTCAAAGAGATTCCCACATTTCATCACTGATTCCTGGTGCTGATTCCAGCGCCCCCTACAGTTTCAGAACTGAACCGCTTCAGAGATTACAGACTTTCACTGCACAGAGTCTCTGCTCTACTGCAGCGATGCCTTCAGGTGACCATCAGAATAATAAGTGTTCATGTTGAGGTGTTTTGTTTTCTGACAATACAACAAATTAACATGAAATTTTCTAATAAGGACTAAAATTAAAAACCGAAAATATCAGCGGGATTAAACCAAAAGAATGTGCAGAAGATTTTACACTTAAAGGAAAAGTTAATCATGAATAAGAAAAGCTAAACATTTATAACAAACATTTATGCTTTCATGAATGTAATTAATTAGATTTTCTTTAACAATTGATTTTAAGAAATAAAATTGAAAAAAAAGCGCAATTTTCCTTTCTGATTTTTTTCTCCAGATTATAGACATGAGCTCAGAACAACAAATAAAAAACAAAACAAAACAAAAATGTTCATCATCAATAATGTCTTCCTGTTTTTTGGCCTTGTTGGCTTTCCATACATTAAAGTCTGAGCCGTGATGTTTTGAGGTCACCTGAAGGCACGGATGCTTCAGAGCAGAAAGCGTCTTAAGACATGTTTCTGTTTGGTCTGAAGCAGCTGATGTGGCAGAAAAAGACGCTAAAATTTCCCTGGCGCTCTGGGAAAAGTCAGCAGTCTCTGCAATCCTTGCGGTTCGATTAAAATCCTAAAGTGGAAGACTTTCTCAGAGGCAGAATGGTGGGTTGTGATTGGTTCATTCATTTCCCTCCATCAGTCCATCTGTTTTAAATTTGATTCAGGCAGCTAATCAGAGTCAGAGGATTCTTGACCCCGCCCACTGTGATTGTAAGGGTCAGGGGTCAAACAGAACATCCAAACAGATTTATTGTTCCGGATTCGGCTGATGGGAGGAAGCAAGCTTCCTAAAAACGCTGAAAAACACAAACATCTTAAGTTTGTCGGGTTTCCAGCTGCAGATCAGCAGATTGTAAAGACATAAACAGGAAAAAAACTCAGAAAATTAAAAGATTATTCCCAGTTTTTTTTTGTTTTTGTCTATGCCTGTTTTTCTATCTGGACCTGTTTTCAGGAAACCCGGTCGGTGTCAGGAGTTAAAGGGAGAAAACAAACAGTAGGGGGCAGTGCTATAACTTGAACATCACAAAAGTTAAACAAATATGGAGGTTATTGGATGTTAAAATGTAAACGTTTCTCTGATCTGTCAACAATTTTCCTGATTCAGATTTATGAAATTCAGATGGCGTTGCAGTAAAGTAGCTTCAGTTTCAGGGCAGTGCTGTTCGCAGAAGAAGGGTAGTGTTGAATCTGCTGCCACCGCCGCCCATCAGCCGACGCCCGGACGACGCCTGAACGCAGCACGGTGGGGAAAGAAACCCGGGAAAAAAATAACTTTTAGGTTTTTTTTTCAATACATTTTCTATTTAAACTACATTAATAAATCTCTCCAAAAAACAGAGTCATATAAAAACATCTATAAATGTATTTATTCATATTCTGAACCTATTTACACCACAGAGGCCAATCATGAACGCATCTACGGCAGGCCGTTTTAACATAAAATCAGCTTCACCACACTTATTCTAGATATCTCAAATCGGTTTATTTATATAGATTATCTATATATTAGTAAATTAAGATCTCTCTAATTGCATCATGACTAAATTATGTCAGACTTAGTATAAAGTTGATTGGAGGCTTCAATTCAAGATTGATTACTGACAGACATTAAATTATAACTAATCACAAATTTGAAAAATTTCACCTTTTGTTCTGACTATAATTCTAAATAAAGTTATTTTAAAATTACTTTTGGATAGGTGGCACATAATCTTCAACTAATGCAAATTACATTGCAGATATCTTGATAGCAAATAATGACTCGGCAAAACTAATGTACCGATATCTAGAACTGTAATTTAATACTTATTACTTATCCAAATAAATTAGAAATGTCTGGGACATTTTTTTTATCTACATGACTTTTCCATTTCATATCTTGAATTAACCTTCAGACTATATCCTGAATAATTATTTTGTCTAGTCAAAAAGTACCAGATCTACGTAGAATTTCATAATTTCAAAGAAAAAAACTGAAATATTTTTGAAAATACTCAATTTTCACCTTGAGAATAGGTTACAGTAGTACTTTTACTCTTTAAAGCTGTTTTTAAGTGCATTGTTTGGCAGAGAATAATAGGAAACTCCTTTTAGATTTCAGAAAGTTCATGTTTTCTAGTCATAATGTAAATGCATAAATCTTAAATTATCATTCAGAATAGTCAAAATGTATTATTTCAAATTAAAACACATTTTCAGACGTCTTGAAAGTAAGTAAGGTTAGTCAGACAAAACAAATTTTATGCTAAAACTGCCTGCCATACACATGCATACTTAAGAGCAGGGGTGTCCAAAGTCCGTACTCGAGGGCCGGCATCCTGCATGTTTTAGTTTTCTCCCTAGTGGTAGTAACCTCCTCAGCAAGTCAATGTTCTCCTTAAGCCTTCTAATGAGCCATCATTTGATGGAGGTGTGCTGAACCAGGGAGAGAACTAAAACATGCAGGATGCTGGGCCTCTAGGACCAACTTTGGACACCCCTGCTTAAGAGCAAATTAGAGAAACCAATTAACCTAACAGTCATGTTTTTGGACTGATGCTTAGAAATCCCAGGTTTCTTTAACGCGCCATAACATTAACAGTTTGTTAGACACTCATCCTTCTGCTGCTGTGAAAGCAACAAGAAAAACCAACACAGCATCAAGATGCTTTTGGTTTTCTTCTAAAGACATTAAATTAAAAATGATCTTTTGCTGTCAGCCAAAAACAGATTGCCAAGATCCTAAGAAACTTAAAAACAATTAATATTTGAGAAAAATAAAAATGAATACATTTTAATTTGAAATATATTAGGGTAAACTGGTATAAAAATATAAAATGAAAATATTAACATTAAAATAAATTGGAGAGATTTAATCCTTACAAAATGTTTTGAATAAAATTATATCAATTAATAAAACAAATTTTCTTTTTCTGCCAGCTTTCAATATTGGATATTTCTGATCTCTTTTTATTTAAATGAAAACAACAGTAAATGACACATTCCACCAGGAGTTATGGATTATCAGCTTAACCTGGAATCACCTGGTTGCCTTTGGTTGGATCAGAAAATACTGCCCTCTTCCCTCCTTTACAGATTTGATTGGTCAATAATTTCCTTCCTATCCTATGGATTATATTTTACTTTAAAATTGGACCAATAAGAGCCCAGCGTGTCATAGCACTCTGATTGTATTTCATATATCTAAGGTCACAGGGTGGGTGGAGCCTGTTTTCCATTACACAACTCTGCTGTTAGTGACTTAAAACATTTAAATTCCCCTGAGCAGCTGCAGTGGCACCGCTGTGCTCTTAGGAAATAAATCATGCAATAATTTCATCCTATACTATGTCAGTACTCAGGACATGTGTGTGAACACTTAGGCTCCTCCCACTCCTGACCTTTCATCGCCAGCATCAGCACTTTCTTCACAAAGCGTAATTCCTATGAAAACCATCGTTTCAAAGCATGCCAACATCTTTGCATTTTATTTCTGATTTTTGGGGATGTCTGCTTCCCGGTCAAAGACAGTTGACTGGTGTTCTTAAAGTAATCTAAACAAAGCTCAATAAAACACATTTCATTTATTGACCTTAGCCAGCTTTACATATACTTCCTGTTTTATTTTGAAAAATTTACTTCTCCACAGACAGAGAAATGAAAAAGTTTGTCTTGTATAGAGTTATTTTTGCGTTACTTCATGTAGTTTTTAGAGAGACCCGTGTGTGCTTATTTTTGTTGCCTCATTGGGAGCTTTTCTGGCTTAAACATCAGCATTCTCAATAACCTCAACGGTATTAAAGTCCAAATTTTTGGGTTATATTTAGACAAACATTTAGCTGGAAATGAATTTCATGTAACAAGGATGACAGAAAAACTAAAGGTGTGTGTGTGTGTGTGTGTTCTTGTTTTTATGTTGCCATGAGGACCCAGTCTGGTCACCAGCCTTATCAGGACCTGAAGTCCTCACAAACTGAACCTTCTTCCCAGTGAGTTGGACATTAAATTCAAGGTCCAGGTTTGTGGTAAAACTGTTTCCATACTAACTTTTTTGTCTTTAACTTCAACTGACATGCAGAAAGCGCCCCTATCAACAAAATGTATTTCCATTTTACCAGTTTTCTTGTATGGTGATTTTAGTAATGTTTGACAGAATATTTAATCAGATTATTTATGAAGACAAGGTAAAATAGGGGAAAGTTGTTAATTTTAGTTCCTGCTAACATCTGTTAGCATGTTTTTTTTTCTTCAAATGAATTTCATCAAGAGCACCTGGCTTTGTTGTCTTTCATTTTTGTTTTCGAGAAGCAAACTAAAGTTGTTGTTTCAAAGGTTAAAGCTCCACACTTTGAAGTGTTTGAAGATGGTTTTCCTAGAAAGAGGTTCAAAGCGGTGCAGGTGTGGGAGCAGAGAAATCACTCTAACAGTGCTGAACAATCTGAAACATGCAGAAAAGTGGACTTTGTGTAGTTTGTAGTGAACAAGCAAATATGCAGATCTTGACAGCGAAATATGGCCCTCTCCTGACTCTGCTTAGAGAAAGTTGTCCAGTCCGGACAACCCAAGAAGTTCCTGTGTACCGTTACCTCACCGGACCTTTGAATCGGCAGTGTCTGTGACTAAACCCAGAACAAGTCCCTGACCTTTCAAACAAAGAAACTAAACAAATTGTGGCACCTGAAACAGAACATCCTCTGTCTGATTCGACAGAAAACACGGAGAAAAAAAGAAGAAGCACAGCGTGTGGGGAGTGCGAAGGTTTTAGCATTCATTAGAAAACAAAGAGAAGTGAAGTTTCTACATGGCTTAAAGCTTCAGAGTTCGGAGCGCTTGCCCGACTCCACAGATATTTCGTCGTCATTGTGACAGAAATGATGATGATTACAATGTGTTGATGAGGAGTAGGTGTGCTAGCCTCCTGGCACTATTTCAGCAGGACTCTTTGCATAAAATGTAAATCTTAATCATCAACGTCCTGATTTATTTATTTTTTTTCATTTCCAAGCAAGCCCCTCCCCCATGCCCTTGCTCGTTAAAATATTTCATCACAAGCAAGAAGAATTTCCCTGGATTTTTAAAATCTTCTTTTTACATTGTTTTCTTCATCATCGTTGTCTTGGCGGTTGGTCGGTGTGGTTGTAGTTGCTGAACACAGGGATTGTTAAAATGGGAGTTCTCATCCTCTTCCTTCTCCTCCTGTGGGGGCGCTGCAGGCTATGACGCCTCCCGCTCTGTGGAGGAGTTGGCGGACCGCCGCTGTGGTCGGTCCAGGCTCCTGGCGCGGCCGCTGTTCAGTGTCGGGCTCCGCGACGACTTCAGCAGCTTCTCCTCCAGCTCATGCAGAGACGGCTCCTTGTACATGCAAACTGCAGAGGAGACAAGAAAACAACACGTCAATCCCAGCAGTCACTTCCTGGTGTTTTTCTATTCAAATTTTACTCAGATCTCTAGATTTTCTTAACACTTTTAGTGCAAAACATTTACCTTAACAGGTTAGGAGAGATCTATACAGGTGTATACAAATAACTTTTATAACATTTTTTGCATAAAATCAGTCTTAGATGAGATTTTAGTGTGCTCCTTTCAGAATGAGCTGTTTTAGGGTTCTGTCACTTTAAATCCAAATGAGCTTCTGCCAGCCATGCCCCCCAACTCAACATTTATACTTGCACATAAAAATGGCTGCAACAACAAAACTCTTGTCTTTTCCAGCAGCGCATACAGAGTGACTAAATGTGCTGCCGCTCAGTTTGGGTTGCTAGGTAACAGGAGGGGCTTCAATGGGGTTGCTAGGTAACATTAAATTTAGTTGATTTTTGAAATGGCTCATTTTCCAGACACCAAAATATCATTAACTTATTGGAGTTTTTTTTTTTAAGTGCTTCATTTTCAGGAGACCTAAATGAAATGAATTTTGTGGAACAATAGTAATTTACATTTGTCTGTTCTCCAGGGCAAAATGTTTGGACACCACTGGTCTAGACTGTGGCAATGATATTAAAAAAATGCAACTAAAATAAAAATCAATGTAAAAAGAGAATTTTTTTTGTGTGCCTTGAGACGACATCTTTTGTGAATTTGCGCTACACAAATAAACTGAATTTAACTATATTGTATAAATAATGTCTAGAAACAAGTTTTCTTTTTTTCATACCAATGAGCTTGGGAAAATGGTAAAATTAACATTCCTTCAGACTTCATAAAGGAATTGCATCTTTCCCATCTGAAAAGTAAATTGGTCATAAAGCTATAAAAACCAAACTTCTGTCAGGTGCAGAAACCAGCCAATGAAATGATTGAACCAGTGTGGAACCAACTGTTCCTGATGCTGATCCAGTTAAATCCCAGAACTCAGTTCACTTGCTCCCTACCTGCTGGAATGAAATAGAGCTGCTTAATCTGAAGGAAAACAATAAAACCAATAGCAGAAGTCTCTTCAGCCTGAACTGAGGTTTGTAGGTGAGGGAAACGATGATGGCAGCAGAGCTGCAGGTTGAGGACAGGGATGAAGAAGGTGATAGCAGCAAACAGCTGAAAGCAGAGACGGAGCCTCATGTTTCCTATTGAAGCTCCAGCTGCATCATTAGAGATTCACCTTGACCTCAGAGAAGCTCCTGTAGCACATCTAACTGAAAAGCTTCATGACACATTCACAAATAGGATTTGCTCACAGTAACAATGAAGATATGTTGACATTTTTCTTCAGTGTCTTTATGGGAAAGGTTAATGTCTCTGCCCTCTGAAAAATGAAGAACTCTGAATTTTAAACTGAAAATTGTTTTTCTCCTACTTAGAAAACAGATACTATCCAATAAATGTGTGAGTGAAGGGTTTCACTTAACCCCAAATATTTTTTTTATTATTTGTTTGGGATTTTTTTGCTGTTAAACTGTTTAAATGGTTTATGTGGGGTTCTATCTTTGTTTCTGTATGGACATTTCATATAAATTTGTCTACTACTGCATTATTTTGCTAATAACCTTAGTGCTTCCTCTTTTGGTTGACCAGTGGCTACTGCAGTTGAATTTGTGTACTGGTTACACCAGTACAGCTTTACGTCACACAGTGCTGCATTCAGCTGTAAAACCATCTCACTTAGACAAGCATCCCCTGGTGGTGAGTGTCGATCAAAAAGTCGCTAAATTTGCCACTTTTTTGATGAAAAAGTTGCTAGATGGATTTGAAAAGTTGCTTAATATAGCAACAAAGTCGCCAAGTTGGCAACAGTGCTTCCTTTGTCCTGACCACATCCCCTCCACACTGATCTGGGCACTGATCAGTGCCCATCAGTATATCTTGGCTCCGCCCACTTTGCTGGAATTAAAACAAAAAATGCCAGGAGGTGAATTTAGCTTTTACAGGGGGGTTAGTTACACTTTAATCTTTCAGTAGCCTGGAGTTACTCCTGGAGTGTTGGTTCTCCATCTTTTTGGACTAGATTTTTATCAAAATAGCATCTAATTTGGCTCTGACAGGGCAAAACGTAACACCAAATGAAGCTGTTGCTAAAGCTTACCGGAAACCTGGGAATCCTAAGAGACTGAAAGGAAGGTGACTAAACTTCTTCAGGAAGGAAAACAACGTCTGCTCACCTTCAATGGGTCTGGGGACAAAATGTGAGCAGGGTTTAGTCTTCTTCACTCGGTTCCCCTTCATAATGATGCCGTCCTTGTTCAGACCCAAGAACCAGGCCCGGCCCGACTCGTGCTGCCGGTACAGGGTGGACGAGTAGATGACGTAGTAGTTCTCAAACACAGACTCCTTAAATTTACACTCTGGTGTGAAAATATCCTGACAGAAACACACAAAAAATTTTGTTTTTACTTTAACTACTAAACAAAAAGTCATCCAAACATTTCTGGTTTTGGGTCTGACAAATACAAATGTATCAAGTTACAAAAAATAACATTTATGTAATTGATCCATTTAATTAGCAAGTCAAACCTCCATTTCAGTTTTAACACTCATGTGTAAGAGAGTGGTTAAATTACACAAAATCCAACTAATTATTATAAACTTAAAATATTCACTCTAAGTACATTGAACTAAACAGGATCCATAAAGTTTTTCCCCCCCGAAAAATAATGTTTGAAACTGAAAGTATTTTTCAGATTAAAGATTGTTTCTTTCGATTTCAGATTTTTTTCGGTTTCAAAAGTTTCTTCAATTTTTTAGTTTAGAAAACAAATTTTTGAGTTAACTTTATGGTCCCAGTTTAGCTCCATATTGTAAGTTATGATTCTACAGCCAAGCTAAAGAGGGCCAGAATTCTGAAACTGAAAAACAAAAAGAAAATCTGAAACCAAAAATACCCAGCGAATTTCAAATGTAGTTTTGAATTTTTTGTTTCAAAATTGATTTTCAGTTTCAAATGTTTGTTCTTTAAGTTTACAAATAGTTATTTTCTCTTTATTTCACACAACTTACCCACCGTTAGGTAACGTCACTGTGAACAGTCACTACGTGTAACGTTAGCCAAAATAAACCTCCGTAACATGATAGATTATCACAATTGTTTTCATACTTTTGACTGTTTCTGTTATTTTCTGGGCGCTGTAAAGTTGGTACTCGACCCTATCCCTAATCCTATGTTTCCCTTCATAGCTTACAACAGCAAGTAGCTTGAATGTGTCAATAGCGGAAATGTTAGCAAGAGCATTGTCATGGTGCAAGACAAAAACCTATTCATTACAGTGCACTGAATAGTTTAACAGTATTTATTACTGTGAATTTAACAAAGCTTTGAAGCAGATAATTTGTTTTGAAGATTTTTAGTAACAGAGCTACTGGTTAACATGAGGCCTAATGACATGTTCCGGTACTGTAGCACTTGATATGTCAGGGTTTGATCAACATATATCTAAAGCTGAACTGCAACAACACAAACTATTTTAAAATGCTGTGATTAGTCCCTGAAGTAAAACCTTAACTTTAAATATTTGATTGTCTAGCGCAGAGTTTATCTGTGTCCGTCTCCCATGGCCAGAACAGCAACGCTGACCTCATTCTGCAAATATCTGATGGTGACCTGAAGCCAAAGTGAGTCGGCTGAACAAGTTTAACCTCCACACAAAAAACAGGTGTGTGTGTGTGTGTGTGTGTATATGTGTGTGTACTTGTTTATGTTGCCATGAAGGCCACTGGGCCTTAAAAGGACCAAATCGAATACAGAGTGATTTACAAGATTTGTTTGGGTTAGGCATAAATGTAGTTATTAAAATGATTGGAAATTAATACAAAGTCCTAATCTAATATGGGAAGAAACACACATTTCTCTGTGTGTGTTTGTGTTTGTGTGTGAGGCCTCAGGATATAACAGGTGGTGAGCAGTTGAGCCAATCAGAGCAGAACATTTCCCTTCCACATTTTCTCATTCCAACAACAGACTTCAATGTATATTGTTAGGACTTTATGTGACAGACCAACACAAAGTAGTGTGCCAGCTAGCTAATTAACTAGTTATTTATATATATA
>NW_006800204.1:299259-304904 GCF_000485575.1 Poecilia formosa | reverse complement strand
AACACGGTCAGAGACAGGAACACGTTCAGAGACAGGAACACGTTGAGAGACACAAACACTTTCAGAGACAGTAACACGTTCAGAGACAGGAACACGTTGAGAGACACAAACACTTTCAGAGACAGGAACACGTTCAGAGACAGGAACACGTTCAGAGACAGGAACACGTTGAGAGACACAAACACTTTCAGAGACAGGAACACGTTCAGAGACAGGAACTCGTTCAGAGACACGAAAATGTTCAGAGACAAACACGTTCAGAGACACGAACTCGTTCAGAGACAGGAACATGTTCAGAGACACGAACACGTTCAGAGACACGAACACAAATCCATCCTGCACATGAGTTAAATAAGACTTGCGCTGCCTCTGCTTCTGCAGCTCGCCTGCAGCTGAAAAATGCAGAGAAACAGAAGAAAAGAGCGAGGGACCGAGTGATGGGAGGTGATTTAATCCTGGGAGACTGAGCGCTGGCGTGTGGGTGAGGAGGATGAGGAGGAGGAGGAGGAAGAGGCCTGTGGCAATGCTGCTGCTAATCCTCCTTTATTTAACTCAGATGATCTGAGAGAAAACCAAAACATCTCCTCCTCTTCGTCTCCGTGTCCTCCTTTTCATCTGGTTTCCAGCAGCAGCTCTGATCTGCAGCAGGAACGCGGCTGGAAACATCCTGGAGATCAGCTTCCTGTGATCTGTGGCTCGGAGCCGCAGATCACAGGTGTTTCAGATATATTCCGGTGTTTCAGCAGGTCGCAGCCTGAAGCTTACTGTAGTCGCTGTTCTCGTCTTTGCAGCCACTGATGGTCCCATCGGGCAGCATCTGCAGGAAGAAGCCCTGCTCACTGTGGAGACGCGTCACGATGCCTTTCAGCTGCGGCTCTGCAACACAAACACACAAACACCAGGTCAGACCGGCGACTGCTTCCTCTCCTGCTTCCTCACCTGCTTCCTCTTCTGTTTCCTCTCCTGCTTCCTCACCTGCTTCCTCTCCTGCTTCCTCACCTGCTTCCTCTCCTGCTTCCTCACCTGCTTCCTCTCCTGCTTCCTCACCTGCTTCCTCTCCTGCTTCATCTGCTTCCTCTTCTGTTTCCTCTCCTGCTTCCTCACCTGCTTCCTCTCCTGCTTCCTCACCTGCTTCCTCTCCTGTTTCCTCACCTGCTTCCTCTCCTGCTTCCTCACCTGTTTCCTCTCCTGCTTCCTCTTCTGCTTCCTCACCTGGTCTGCTACACACTTAAATCCTCAGCTGGAGGTCTTATTGCAGCTTTCCTTTCCTTCACTACCACCTGATCTTCTGATCCAACCATCATCAAGCAGCCAGACTTTTCTCAAGTCTTAATCCACACCTGAAGCTCTTTATGTGTTTTCCAGGCACACAGTGCCATTCCATAGCACAATCAGGTGTTTTGCAGCTGAATGGTTGCCATGGAGATATAAGGATTTCTCTAACATGAAAGAATCAAAGCAGCACTCCAGGTTTGTTTTTGATGAAGGAGTAATAAATATAACATGATGATTTTACATGGTGTTGCCTCTTTAGTGATTTTCTTCGGATCCAAACTCTGAGATCCTTTGGTGGATAGAGCACATGCGGCACAATTCAGCGAAAAAACAAACTGAGTCTTCTGGAGTTCATAGCTGACATCAGTTATCATGGGCCTGAACTGAACCTCTGAGGTCCTTTAGCTAAAGCTAGCATTAGCAAGGAGGTAAAAATGGCTCCAAATGAATCAGCAGAACGTTGCAGGAATCTGCAGCGACGTTTTATCCCACAACTTCTTGATTGATCAAAGAAAATGAAGTATGAGGGGTTAAAACAATTGAATGTTTCTGGGAATCTGAGAACAGATGAGGCAGCTTCCCTGTCCCACAGCATGATGCTTCCCCCACCGTGTGTCACTGTGGAGACGGCATTTTAACAGCAGCTTAACGACACGCTTCAGTTAAAGGTTTGTATCTAAGAAGAATCAAAAAACACACTGGTTAGCACCGCTAACTAAAAGTTAGCGGTGCTAACCTTAAAGCACTAATCATAAACATTAGTTCAGCTAACACATTGTATCATCATGGTATTTAGTGGAAGCTAACGCTAAATGTAACCATGTTGTCACAAGGAAAACATGATTATGCTCTCACATCAATTCATAAATGTGAATTTTTCCATATTTGTTGATTTGACATCTGTGGTTGTTTGTTCATGTTAGTGTTGTATTCTTCTGTATATTTCATTGTTTGTTTGTTGTACAACTTCTGCCATCTTAACAAAGTCTCTTGGGGAAAAAAAGAGCAGAAACAAAACTGCTGCATAAACAAACTTCAAAATAAGAGCATGAGTATAAACGTCCAACTACTTGAAGAAATCGTTGAAGTCAATAACCAAAACTGCACCATAGATCTCAAACTTCATTCTCCTCAAAGTTAATTTGACCTTTAGAATCTATCTGGAAAAATTAAGTTAGTGAAAACTATGTAAGCTAAACTTTTTCAAAGTTAGCAAAATTAGTAATTAGTGAAAATGCAAAAAAATTTTTTAAAAAATAAATAAATAAAATAAAGTCCTCCCAGTAAAATCTCAACCAGTGTAAGGAGGTTCCATCCTGCTCACGCTGCTCCGTCTCTGATCTGTGAGCGGACCGAGGCTCCCCTGATGGTCCAGTTGGACCGCGTCCCTGCTGGACCGTCTGAGGAGGAGCAGGAGACAATGTGGGCCAGGAGGCCTCAAATAGACCAGGAGACACAGAGATGAATGTGGAGCAGCCGCTAACCTCCAGACAAGGCTGCTTCGTTAGCTGATTGGTTGCTGTGTTAGCTGCTTCGTTAGCTGCTTCTTTAGCTGACTGGTTAGAGGTTTCATTAGCCTCTCCATGAAACAACAGAAGCCTGAAAGCTGAGGAAGTCAGAGCAACTTTTGTCTTTCATCCGGAGAGCAAAGAGTGAAACAGGAATTTTGTTTGACTCCATCTGATGTTTGATTTGAGGATGAAAACAGGAAGAAACTGTTCCTCCTGCTAGACTACAGGATGAGTTCAGGGCTAAATGACCTTTGACCTTTTCATGTGTTCCTCTGCAGCTTGTTTGTGGTGTTGGCAGATCTGCCCTGATGTTAGCAGATCATGTTTCTGTTTCCTGACATGAATCATCTGCTAGCTGCTCACGCTGATTAGCATCAGCTCATCCAGAGGCGTTTTCTCCCCGCGCCGCTAAATTTAGACGGATTTCACACTTCCTAACTTCTGCAGCTGCAGAGAGAAGAAGAATAAACACCTCATCACAAGGCGAGGCGACATGGAGCTGACTGAGGGCGACGCTCAGAACCGGACCAGAACCTCCCGACGCGCTGCGGGCTGACCAATCAGAGCACGCTTTACTGGAGGAGCGGTTTCCCCTAGACCAGTGGTTCTTAACCTTTTTTGGAGGTACCGAACCCCCCAGTTTCATATGCGCATTCACCGAACCCTCCCCCCGGAACAGAAAATAATTTGCGGTATTCTGATTTATTAATGTAATTATATTAGTTGTTGTATCACCACCCCCGAGCCACTAGAGGCAGTACCAACCCCGAAAAGATGTAACTAAGGAGCAGATTTAGACTATAGAATTTGGTAAAAACGGTGAGCTTTACTGAAGTAATTAAAGACAGAAGTTCAAATCCATGCTGAGAGTGGAGCTCCTCCAATCAGTGCTCCTCCGCAGCTCTGATTGGCTCAGCAATGTAACGTGATCCTCTGATTGGCTCAGCAATGTAACGTGATCCTCTGCAGCAAGTGATGGCAAAGCGGGGCGTCATCACGACTTTACACGGTGTGTCTTTACCTCCGGCAGAGGCTCCGCCGAACCCCTTGAGACCGACTCACTGAACCCCTGGGGTTCGATCGAACCCAGGTTAAGAACCACTGCCCTAGACGTACAACGACTAGATGCTGCAGCAAACTGAGAGAAAACTCTTACTAACCCAAATGCATTCAACCATTCATCCAACTGTTCATCCATTCATCCATCACATCTTGGTGATTATCTGTTGTCTCCATTTTGAAGTTTCTGACCATCAAAAAGAAAATGGCGGCTGGTTGGGTTTATAGCTGAGTGTGCGATTGGTAATCTCGCCGTCCATTAGCCTAGCTAGCGCACCGTTAGCCACCTTTCACTCAAAATTGATGGTCTGGTTGGTGATCTTTAGCAGGTTTGCCTGGTTCGGTTTAATGTGATCGCTCTCTGAACGCTGCCTTTTCACAGAAAGCTGAACCAACTTTCCCGTCGAGTATAAAAGCCACCTGCTAGCTCGGCTGCACATGCTCAGTGCGAACTTATAAAAGCATGACTCAGCAGAGAGACCATGGAGTCTGACGGAGCGTCTTCTGGTCTAGAAACCTGTTTACAGCAGTTGATTAACTGAACGTGTTTTGAGACTTAACCCTTGTGCATGCGAGGACTGAGGCAAACGTAGTATGGCAAGCCATTGTAACATAAATTCGGTTTCGTCTGACTATCCAAAATTACATTCCAGATATCTAAAAATGCATTTTGACTAGACAAAACTACATTTTGACTATCCAGAATGGTAATTTAAGATATCTGTATTTACATTCTGACTAGTAAAAATAATAATTCAAGATATCTTCAATTACAGTTTGGCTAGTCAAAATTCCTTTCAAGATGTCTCAAATGACGTCACTGGATCTGTCATTTGACGGGACACATATCCGTAATTACGGTTTAAGATATCTTCAACACAATTATGACTAGTCAAAATTACAATTTTAGATATCTGAATTAAGAATGACATGGAAGCACCTTTGAGGTGTCCATACAGTTGCCTGCAGGATTTTATGTTTCCTGCACAAAATTGTCAGTAAATGCCACAAATTAGAAAGAGCTCGACAATGTTGGAAATGCGGAGATAGAAAAACTTCATAAACTGTAAGACTGCTTCTGACATCTGCAAAGAACTTCCTGTTTATTCATTTCCAACGAACCGAATGCACTTAAAAGCAGCTTTAGTCAAACCATTTTCAACATGAAAGTGGCTCATTTTCAAACATCTTTTTTCGTTTTCTCTATTTTTCATTGTTTTATTAAACTTTCAAATTGCTACGCAAGTCAGGGACGTTTTGACTAAGCAGAATACTAATTCAAGATATCAGTAATGTCATTCTGACTACTCGGAATGTAATTAGAGATACTTTAAATCGCTAAAACGTCTAGTCACAAAACAATTTGAGATATCTGGAATATAAGAGCGGTAAAACCGAATTTATGTTAAAACGGCTTGCCACAAATGTAGAGGTCTATGGAAAATGATACAGGTTTTATGTGTGTGGGGTCGGCTGGTCTCCATTTCGACATACACGGGTTAAAACAATAAAATAATATTCTTGCTAATTTATAATCAGGTGACTGAATGGAAAATGGTGGAAGCAGCCGTTTGTACAAATGAACAATTAGTTATTATCAGGCTCTGAAAAGTATTTCATTTTAATCCAAACATTTTTTGTTCTCACCTCTCATGCAGTCAGAAACCCTTGGCTCAGCAGTTTGGCTCTCAGAAGTCAGACTGCCGACCGGGTCTCCGGACTACAGGGACCCGGTTGGCCTGCTGACCGGGTCTCCGGACTGCAGGGACCCGGTCTGTCGGCCTGCTGACCGGGTCTCCG
>NW_006800204.1:285293-298379 GCF_000485575.1 Poecilia formosa | reverse complement strand
TCCGGACTACAGAGACCCGGTTGGCCTGCTGACCGGGTCTCCGGACTACAGGGACCCGGTTGGCCTGCTGACCGGGTCTCCGGACTGCAGGGACCTGGTTGGCCTGCTGACCGGGTCTCCGGACTGCAGAAAGCGGCGCCGTTGCTCAGACGTGATAACGCAGTAAACCGCTCAGAACCCAAAGGGGCGGAACCACAAAGTCCGAACCAAACCGGGTTCTGCAGCAGAACGCAGCCTCTTTCAGACCCGAACGCTAATAATGCTAAAAGGATTTTCTGAGCCTCCAGTGGGAAACCGAAGCTGGAATCAGCCTCATCAAATATTTACCACAGAAGAAGAAAGTTATGCAATACTACTGGCTGTTTTTAAGTTTTGCTGACGATCCGCCTGCCAGCAGCTTTATTTATTTAATACGCCAACATCAGTAGTTTTCCCTTCAGAGGAGATAAAACGAACATTTTCCTTCTGGGTTGGGTGGTAGCATTCATCTTTAGACGGACGGGTACCAGAACTGCATGATGGGTGAAACGCTCCCGCTAATGTGCGAATAACAGAGCTAATTTATCATTTAGTGATTTAGCCAACTTTTAAAATGTTTAGCGCACTAAACTCCCTCTATTCATTTTACAAATTAGCTTCCACTAAAATATGTTCATATAGTGCTTTAGCATTAGCGTCTGCTAAATATCATGTCGTTATTGTGCTTTTGTGTAACAGAACTAATGACTAATGCTTTAGGGTTAGCGCAGCTAGCTTTTTAGACGAAGTAAATCCAGTTAATCTGAGGAGACAAGAGGAACATGGACTCCATGATCCTTTAGTTCCAGGAGTTATGGAGGAACGAGGCGGAAACCTTCAAGTCGTTGAGTGATTTAGTGTTTTTGGTGATGGGATCCATCAGGGTTAAGGATTGTCCAGTTGTTCCTCAAGTCTGGAAATACATAAGCGGATGAATGCTGGTGGGTCAGAGCAGATGGATCAGAGTTTCAGGCCAGATGACTTGATACTGGACTCATGGATGAGAACATCATGTTCTCTGGTTTAAACTCCTGAAGGTGGTTGAAGGAGAGTAGTCTGAGTATTTGGATCAGTTTAGCTTCCATCTTTGTTCTGGGTGCTAGCTAAAAAGGGATAGTGGTCAGGCTTTTAGCATTCTGCTTCATTAGGAACACAAGATAACGATGAGAAATGATCCAAACCTTATTAATTTAACGCATCTAAAACAGTAAACACCTGAACGACCAGCCTTTCACTTATCTTCACTTGTTCTCGTATCAACGTATGAATCCTCCAGCCATCGTCTGATGAGCCGTTGCCAGGGAGTCGATGCCCCCAAGAAACCCAAAAGGTAAAAGACAGAAATACCAAGAAAACACCAACAGGCCACCAAACGTCAGACTAGTTCATCCCAGATTCATCTACAGACGGTAAAAACTTGAGAGAACGTTCATAGATGCTGGGGAGCGCCCACCTGGTTTCCGGCGAACCGGCCGCTTCTTCCCGCTGCAGAATCGGACCTTGCTGAAGACGCTGAAGATGTGTCTCTCGCAGAGAGAGCGCGGGTCTTTGCTGGGGCTGGAGCGCTTCTTGTTGGTGGTGACCTTCTCGCTGTTGGACTCTCGTGCTTGGCGCTTCTGTCGGATCAGGGAGCTGGCGATGGCCGCCGCCATCTCCCCGAGGAGCCGGATCCCTCTGGGTCTGGATCTGTCTTCAGTCCGGGTTGGACCGCATGACCCCCAGGAGAACCGGGTTTAATGGCGACGGGGCTGACCCATGATCAGACTCAACAATGATCCTTCAGGTCCAGCTGCAGCCGCATTCCCGTCCTCACCGTGCGAAGGGTTCTGGCTGATCCGGCAGAGTTTGTAGGAGTTCAGCTTCACATGGTACAGGTCCGGTTCTGACCCACTTAGACAACACTGTTTGATCAGTTCCAGCTGGTTTTCCTCCCGTCACAGCAGGATAGAAACATCTGCACAACATTGACTCTGAAATAACCAGGAGAAAAATCCGCTTGATTTCAGAACCGCCTGAACGGGTCGCTCCAGCTGCAGCTCTTCAGCACTTTGCCTAAATTCTCTGGAGGAATCCGATCCTGAAACCCGGAATCAGGAGAATCTGATCCAGAAGCTGAGAGAGCGAACGGAGAGGCGTCTTCCTCCTGCCTCCTCTTCCTCTGCTGCTTGTGAAGAGCAGCAGAGAGGGAGAGGAAGCAGCGAGCCGCCGTCAGCGCTCGCCGGCGAGAGACGGAGTGATGGAGGGATGGAGGAGGAGGAGGAAGAGGTGTGGAAGAAGCTCCTAAAAATATTCCGCCTGATGTTTCATGTTGCTCCCACATCGGACCACTCCACCTTCATCCTGATGCTGCGTTCACGCTCCTCTTCCTCAGTCCCACCTGACGTTAAAATCCAGTCGGAGCGGGAAACCTCGGATCGCCCGTCCAAACGGCAGGAATAATTTAAACGACAGGAAGTTGATGCCATTAAAGTGGAGACAGAAGATAAGAGCTCTGATGTTTGGGAACAAGCAGCTTCGTTTCACCTCACTGAAGAGGAACACAGTTTTAAAATTTGATGTTGAATGAGAAAACTCGTTTCAAGCTGCTAATATTACAAAAACTTTAGAAAAAAAACTTTAACATTTGATAAATTTCCACCAGCTTTCCTCTCATTTTAAGTTTGAATTTTACTCTATAAAATTATGCAGAAAAGGCAGCGAGCTTTCATCCTGATGAAGAGAAATAGCAAAATAAAACAAAAATCAAATAAAAACTGGTGTTATTAAATCTATAATTAAAAAAATCCATTATTGTTTTACTATTTATAGTTAAATATAAGAAGCCAGTGGTGGACACAGCTGGCTAAAACGTTAGCTGCGCTACCCTGAAACACAAATCATAAATGCTAATGCTAAAGCACTACATGAAACACCAACACGGTATTTAGCAGAAGCTATTGCTAACGCATTATGCACGTTAAAGTGCACCAATTTAATTATGACATTTTAATCTACATGTTATATAACAGCTTTAAATATTATATTTATGTTTATATCTAATTCTCTACTGTCCATGTTGATTTTGTTCCTGTAGGTCTCCTGTGTTAAATAAAGTTATTGGAGAAAGAAAAGAGGGAAAGTGAGGAGAGGAAATGGAAGTCTTCACCACTTCAAAATAAAAGTATGAATACAAAAGCCTAACTACTTAAAGAATTATTACCGGTCGTTACACCAAAACTTCAACACAGATGTTGAACTTTAATCAACTGAAAGTTTACAAAAAGCAAAGTACATTAGCGCTTTATAATGTATCCCAATAAATTAACTTACTGGAAGCTAAGTAAGCTAACCGCTATCGATAACCAGCGGGGAAAGCAGAATGCAGCGTGAACTCGGGGACCCAGCAGCTAAAACCTGATCTGCTGCTCCGCCTGGATCCTGATGATCATCTGATCTCAGAGTCGGCGGCGCCTCAGGGCGCAACAACCAAATCCGGGATCCATTCCTGCTACTTCACATCAGGCTAACGCGAACCATGAAGAGCTAAATCTACCATCCGCCTAATGGCTGCTGAAGTTGAGGAAGAGGATGTGAGGAATCTATGTGAGTGGACGCCCAATTATCAGCGAAGAGCTCGTTACACAACCCAATTATCAGATGAGTCACCGACACGCCGTCCTCCTGATCCCAGGAGCGTTTCAGGGTCAGAAAATTTAGCAGGGAAAAGACACAGTGATTTTGTCAGGCGGTCCAGAATTCTGGAGGAAACGCAGTTCCCTTTAACGTTCATCTCCCGGATTTCTGAAGGTTTAAATCGATTTCATTAGGGATTTAGATGATTTTCACTCAGATTCCTGACTGTGACAGCAAAGCTTTAAAAAATAAAGTTAGCGAGAACATAGTCGAGTTACGAAAACTATGTTGAAAAAGCTAAACTAATATAAAGCTAAGTTAATTTAGTTATGATACTTTAAGATAAACTATGTTTAGCAAAGACAAAACATGATACAAGTCAGCCTTAGACAAATAAAATAAGATAAAATAAAATGGACAAAGCTAAAATTTCTTAACCCTCTATGGCATGACTTTTTGTTTTTTGGGGGAAAAAATATTTTCCTGCATTCTTTGGGAGCTTGTTGGTCCCTAATTACATATCAATCATAAAATCGGACCCTGACACCTCCCGGAACCGGATTTGGGTTTGTTGCCTCAGGGCAACATTGAGCTACAAGGGGTCTAAAACGCCAAGTTTTCTACAGTGATTATGAGAAATGAAATACAAATCAAACAAAAACTATATTCATAAAAAACTTTTTTGACAAAAATAAATCAGACATGGTTCCAACTCACCAAATATAAAATAAACAACTAACTTTCATTAATGAATGGTACATTTGCACAAATTACTAAAACGAGCATTTGTGTGTTTGTACATGTGTATGGTTGGCAGAGTTAGAATCACTAAGGATGTTGAAATCAGTCGTTTTCCCCATTATATGTTAAACACCAGGAAGGAATTGCTTGCTGATGTGAAAAAAAACTGTGTATCACATTTTTGGCACCTGATTATTGGTGTACCTGGGAATCACCATCTGTTTATCTGATTATCTATGGGTTGTAGCGACCAAATTCACATCAGTGACAGGACTTAGGGCTGCAGGTTCTTTTTTTTATAAGAGTTTGTAGATCTGATTTTTTGTTAGAATTTGAGCCAAGCAAAGGACAACATTTCCATCAGCTCCCATATCTGGTAGATTTGGTGGTGGTACGGCTCGCCCTGTGCAGGTTGTAAGGAACACCATCTACTCCAGTCATGCAAAGTTCCCTCCAGACCCATATTTTTGGGTTTGGCAGGTATTGCTTCAGTCTGTGCCTGCCTTGGAATGGGGCCATTTGTTCATTGATGACCAGCTTATCACTCTTTGGGACTGAAGTCAGTTCAATCTGGACAGACTCAGACGAGAACAAGAAACAATTAAAAGATTTAATGACAGCAATGAATAACAGTTCTTTGGCGCTCGGGCCCCGGCAGCTGATTTGAGCTGAGATTTGATGTGAACTCGATGAACATCCCGATAACTGATTAGGGATGCTCTCCCCCGGGACCCGACACTGGTGGTGGTTGTCAGGAAGGGTTCCATCCTGGAGAACCGAAGGATGAGGGTGGAGATGGGGAGGTGGTGGGTTGAACGCAGCTGGGAAGCGTCTGACGGTTTGGGTGTGGATCCTCTTATGAAGAGCCTGATTGCTGATTGAACGTGCAGGGTGAGGACGGGGATGAGCATGACGTCAATGGGTGAACGGAGGGGGCGGAGTCTTCCAGCTTGAACCTCTGCTAAAGCTCCATTTTTGAGGATAAACAAACAATGAAATAATGGTTGTACGGTGGATCCTCATGTCTTCATTGGGAATGACCCCAGCTTATGAACCATGCACATTATATACTAAATTAGCTTAAGCTAAATTAACTAAACTAAATTAATTTAGCTTAATTTAGTTAGCTTAGACAAGCTAACTAAATTAAGCTCAAGATCGATTTAAAAAATCTAATTAGGATAAGCTAAATTAAGCTGTGGTAAGCTAAGCTAAACTAAGCTGTGGTAAGCTAAGCTAAATTAAACTAAGATAAATTAATCTCAGACTAATCAAACTGGCTAATCTAACTTAAAATAAGCCCTGCTAACATAAGCCTAGCTAGCGAAAGCCAAGATAGCCTAAGATTAGCTAAACTGAGCTAAGATAAACTAAGGCAAGCTAAACTAAGCTGTGTTAACGCAAGATAATCAAAGCGAGTCAAGCAAAGACATGATAAGCTAAGCTAAACTAGGAGAATTTAAGCTTTGAATAAAAAAAAAAATAGCAGCTAAAATGAGCCAATCAGTCCCACGCAGAGCTAAAATAGCCCAACTAAGATAAGCATCCATCTTGGATTTTAAGAGCATAGAAAAAAAAGGTTTTCTCCCTGGTGTGAAACTGTTTTCTGTGTGGATGTTTTTACTGAGGGGGAAATGATCTAAGTGGATCCGTATTTACTTCTGATCCATTCTGGACCAATGGGAGCCCCTGGCTGGGTCATGTGACCTGCTGAGCCACAACGAGGCGTCAGTGAACGCACCGTCACGCTGAATGTAGGCCTGCCGAGCGGAACCAGGTCAGGTTCTGTAATTACTGACGAGTATTTGTGTCCTGGTACCTGCGCTCAGGGACCCAGAGGAGGAAGAGGAGCCATCTTCATCATCCGTGATGAGCAGCAGGTGATGATGATGATGGTGGTGGTCAGCGAGGCTACCTGCCCAGTTTAACCAGTATGGAGGTCTGACTGGAGGAGTCTGCAACTGGTTCTGGTTCTGCTGATAAACGGTCCGATAACTTCACATATCTGAGACTGAAGAACAGAAGATCCAACGGAGCCGAATAAGCAGAGTGTGTGTGTGTGTGTGTGTGTGTCTCTGTGTGTGTGTGTGTCTGCGTGTGTGTGTATCTGCATGTGTGTGTGTGTCTGTGTGTGTGAGTTCTGTTTTCAGATATGTTTCCGGATCAATAAACTAAATGCCACATCAGAGGACAGCAGAATGTCATCAGGACACTGGAATGATGACAGAACCAGGAGAGCGCCGGGCTCTGAGTGGTACCAGTACTCTGAACACACACACAGAGACACACACACACGCACACACTCTGGTTCTGAAGGAGTTCTGATCTCCACTTTTGATTTTCCTTGGTCTGAATTCTCTCTGGATTTCATCTGAATTCACGTCCCAGTTGTGTCTGAGCTTCACCTCTCCTGTCTGGTTCCGGCTCGGTTCTGCTGAGTTCTGGGTTAATTTGAATTTCAGCTCAAATCTGACCAAACTTCTCCTGAATTAAAGCTAAATTGTGGATCAAATTCAGACTCAGGCTGCGTTCCCGCCAGCCCAGTTTAGTCGCTTTAACCCGACTCCAGTCCATTTGCCTATAAAGTCCGATTCGGTTGGTGAGGTGTGAACGCTAACTGACTTCTGACCTCTGACCTCTGGTCTTCCAAACCTCGGTCTGGGTTCAGTTGAAGTGATCTCTGGTTCAGTTTGAATGTGAAAGCCAAGCGGACTGGAGAGACCTCTCCAAAAGCTGGAAGTGGACTACAGCGCAGGGCATTCTGGGTAAAAGCAACCAAAGCTAACGTGCTAGCCTAGCACTAGCAGCAGAAATGTCTCCTGGTCTTTAGCCTAAAGAGAAATCCTCCAACACTAAAATCTGACGCCTCCATCTTGTTTCCATCTGGTGAAGAAGGAAGTTGCTCTCAGTGTCTTCAGACGTTTTTGTGTCGTTTCCTTCAGTGGTTCTTGGTGCAGCGCCCCCACAGGCCAGGAGGGGAACAGGTTGGTTTGACTCAGAGCCACAGCAGCTGGAGGTGGAGCAGATGTTCTGGATCCAGTAGAACCGGGTCGACTGGACCATCAAGAGGGAAACAGAATGAACTCTGGTGAAACTCTGATAAAACATTCAGCTGCAGCTGAATGTTTAATTACAGATTTATTTCACCAGAACCAACAAATCTGGTTCCGGTTCAGATAGATTTTTTTATTTGCTGTTTGGTAAAACTTCAGTCTGGTCCCAAAAATAAGAACTTTTAACAAACAATTAACAAAAATGCAAGTTGAACGTTTAAAACTGGACATATTTTCCGAGAACACGAACCGTGATTGACAGAGAGAAGCTCTGGTTCTGGTTCTGAGTCATGATGATCCAAACCAAACACCCGCTGCTCAGTAGCTGCAGCTCCACTCCATCTATTGTCCCGCCGCTCTTTGTTTCACAACAGGAATATATTTTTGGATCAAACTCCCCCAGTTTCTGCTGCGGCACGAATAAAACCTGACCCAGCTGGGTTGGGCCGGGCCTGAGCAGCGCAGCGTTTATCCTCAGGTTCGCTCATTTTAGGAAGGCTTTTACTTTGAAATATAAGAGAGAAGATTTAGTTACATAACTTTGAAGCAGCGGTTTTTTATGATCTGGGTTCTTCTCAAGGTAATCAGAATGTAAACATAAATATTTAAAACTAACAGAAAAGTGAAAATGAAGCGGAAGAGCTTCGGTGTCATGTCACTGGAAGCATGCTGCCATCTGCTGGTGGTTCACCGGGACTGCAGGTCAGTTTGTGAGTTTTTACCTCAACTCTGCAGTTCGTAGCATTATGAAATTTTAATGATAAAATTAAAGATGTTTTTTAAAATGCTGCATTTTCAGTCTGTTAATATGCTACAGCAGCACATGTCTGTGTTTAACTTTACAAAGTTCATGTCCTCATTTCCCATCCTACTGACCGCTTTTCACATTCTGGCATTTTCTGACAACTTTGTTCAGGAAATCTAAAATTCTGCAGGCGACTGTATGAACAGCCCAGTGGCAATTACACATAATAATTTCTAATTCTACTAGTCAGAATATTAAATTATCATTCAGGATACTCAAAATGTAACTGAGACTAACTAAAACTTATTTTTAGGTATCTAAAATGTAATTACAGGCTGTCAGACCAAAGCAATTTTATGTTAAAACAGCCTGGCCAGATATAATATTTACAACCAGAGCTTCAAAAATCTGAGCTAATTATGCAGGAAGATGCAGGAACATAATATCTTACCAAAGATTTTTTCCTAGATTTTAGTTATATCTTAGTCCACTTGAAATAAGACAAACCTAACTTTAAAGTAAGACATGTGAGCTTGTTTTAAGTAAATAATTCCTTGATATTGATGAAAAAGTTCTAGTTCCACTTGCAGATTATTTTACTTGTAGTAAGACATTTTTCTCACATTAAAATGTGAGAAAAATGTCACATTTTTCTCACTTTGAAGCAGCGGGTTGAATCACTGGGTTGCTAAAAGCTACCCAATGATTGTAATTTTGCTTTATTTCAAATACCTGGTAGAATTTTGTGTTTTTCAGTGCTGATTTTCTCTCCAGCATTGCCACAAAGAGGTGATTATGGTGTTTCTGGTTGCGTCTGAATGATTTAGTGCAATCATGTGAAAACGTGCAGTGAACATCTGCACAGCTGCTGCTGAATGTTTGATGCTGAATCTTTAATTCAACAGATTCAGTCTCTGTAAAATTCATGATCCTGAGAACCAGAGAGCTTCTGAACCTCCACGCTCACAGGAAGCCATCAGCGACCCGATCGCTTTCCAGAACCACTACCTTTGGTTTAACCTGGCATATCCTGACGTTACAGAGTGTCTTTAAACGCAACATGACTCAGTTTGACGCCAGCCTTGTTTTCTGAGCTTCTTCACTATGAAGTTACCCAATATAAACCCTGAACCGTAAACATGAGATCCTGATAGATCAGATGAAATGCACAGCTGCTCTGACAGAAATACATAAAGCTGGAAATGCAACCGAGATGCTCCGGTCATGTGTTTTAATAAACTTTAAAAAAGATGAGCCAGGCCTAAGAAACATCTCCAACAGACATGAGCAAACATGCCCAAGTTAAAGTTTTATGACTTTACTGTTGACACAAATATCATATACATGGCAAATAAAACAAAATTCACCTCCATTAAAAACTAGATTGAATTTACTCCATGAGTTAAAATGGATCAAACTCAAGGTTAGCTTATCCTTTTGTAGCTAACGGCTATCTGGGAATCATTTTGTTGGAGCTAGCATCATTACAGCTACTTTCTCATGAATTTAAATCAAGAAAACACAACTAGTTGTGTTTGGCTAACAGCAACAGAGGCTAATAATCCGATTTAAAATGTTTTTTTGTTTTTTTTGCTGAGGTGTCACTGTTCTGAGGTTAAAAATTGTTTTGTTTTGGTAGAATTAAGTGGATAAAATAAAATAAAAACATTCCTGCCAATGATGAGATAGAAGGACTGAAACTGAGAGAAAAGCAGCAAAAGTCCAAAAGAAATCCTGAAAAATCGTTGATGAAAGTCACCTTGAAAGGTCAGAGTTCAGCTGCGTGATTCATGTTTGATCATCCACTCTGTTTATTTGTGGTGCAAGCGATGCGTGATTAATCAGGGGAGTTAAAGGAGCTAAAGCTGGAAGTGAAAATCACAGGCTGCAGATTAACGTCTCTGCTTTTAGTTTCCAGTGGAAGCCTGGACTCCGACAATTCCAGTTTAATAATAACGCAGGAAAGTTTCCTGAGTCGCGAGTTTCCACTCAGTCTCACTGGAAGTCTGTTTATATGTAAAGAGATATGTGTGACATGAGAGGAGTGGGACCCTGAGAGCAGATCGGACGCAGATATTTATAATCCAGAAGCCTCTGAAGGGAGGCAAGGAGGAAGAGGAGGAGGAAGAAGAGCTGCTGCACTACAGTATCTACTACACTGCATATTTTTAGATAAATTCACACTCTTATGAAGTGTTTCGCATAAAAATGCTATTTCTGTTAATGCTAAATAGTTTTTAACAACAAAAGTAATCCAGATCATGCTTCATAAACCAGATAATTCTGCAAAACAGAAATAAAAGAACCTTAAAAATATCAAATTAAATATTAGTTTTTGTGTTAAGTATGGAAATATAAATGGAACCAAAAGAAAAATTTATATTATTGATTCGAATTAGCTCATTTCAAATACATTCACATTCATACACATTTAGATAACTATATGTTTGATAAAGAAACAGGCAGAAGTATAAACTTATGTGACCCTCTTGCTTCTATTTGTCTTATTTTATAGATAATTATTTAAGAAAGGGGGGAAATCAATTAAAAAACACAAAATAATAGCATTTTTGTTTTACAATTTAGGTTTTAAATATAATATTTTTTTGTATTTTAATTTAGCAAGAAACAAATATTAAGAAAATAATAAATACACCAAGAAATAATTTCACTATGTGTTGTCATCTTAAAAGTGAAATTAAAATTAGATTTTTTTTGTTGCATTCATGCTTGTTATTAAAAATGTTAATTATTGTTTATTGTCTATTTCTGTATTAGTTTTGTTTTTTGTTGCTTTCTTCAACATTTTGTGTTTTTGATTGAAAATGAAATAATAGTAATAATAATAATAATAATAATAATCAAAGAAAACACCTGTTAGACCTTTAACCGTACACTCTGAACCCTTACCCTAACCTCCAACCCAAAACAGCATTTCCCTGCATGGGGACCAAGAAAATGTCCCCACAAGCAGCAGTGGCCCCCACAGCCTTCATTGTAGACAGAGATGGGTCCCCACAAGGTTATAAAAACCCGGTTCACACACACACACACACACACACACACACACACTGTTGATTTGAATGCTTTTCTTCTTTTGCATAGGGTTGCTTTGCATCAGACAGCAATGCAGCCAGGTGCACAAAGTCTCAAACGGCTCCCAACATCTGGATCAGCTTCGGCTGTTCTGACTTTGTTTACACCGAGCGCGTTGACCCAGATGGTTCTGGAAGCTCTCTGTCTGAACCGGACCTGGTTCTGGTTCATCCCAGCTGCAGCGCGTTTATTTCGGGTACGAGGCAAACTGGCCCATCTCTGATGGACTCACCCTGCTGACTGCTCTCCTTGTGGACATGGCCCTTCTCCTCATTCTCCTCTTCCTCTTTACTCTTCCTCAGCAACAGGCGTCGGAACAGGCTGCAGTAGCGGGTCATGGTGCGCCGACCCAACCCGTATGGTCTGTTCAGGTTGGACGCCTCTCAGTAAACAGAGTGAAACTTACACGAGACTGGGAAGCCCACAGACTGGGCTGTACTGGGCCGGACTGAATCCCAGGAAGAGGCTCAGGTTACTGCGGCTCGGGTTACTGTGTGTAAAAACACCAACACCTCTCTGGTTCTGATCAAGTTGCTAAATCTGACCTTCTAAAATTAATGCTGGACACATAAAAGGACAACAGGAGACAGGACACCAGCAGGGGGCGGCAGAGAGCAACGGGACACCAGCAGGGGGTGGCAGAGAGCAACGGGACACCAGCAGGGGGCGGCAGAGAGCAACGGGACACCAGCAGGGGGCGGCAGAGAACAACGGGACTCTGCTGCATCCAGAGGAGGCACGACACGGAAAGCTTCTGCTTCTGCTGGTTCTGATCAACAGAACTGCAGTGGTGTCCAGTGTCTTAGTTTTTGGTTGCCTAGCAACAACCTGCTCAGTAACTTGCGCAGTAGCAGTTTCAAGTTTCCTCAAAATTGCTTAAAAACATGGAGAGAAAACTGGATAAAAGGGAAAAGATCATGCCACCAGTTTGGCAGGATTTCAGATATTTAAAACAACAAACTAATCAATAATTACTGATATTGAGTGATATGAAACGTTTATATCAAGGTAAGTTATTCAGCCATGTTGTCCAACACTGACACCCCATGGCCAACCCATCCCTAAAACACAAACAGCTAGAAATAGAAATAAATCGGTCGTCCATCTCGACCCAGTTTTATTATCGATATGTTTCAAACATCGTCCGATACCGATGTTAGTCCCGATATATCGCACATCTCCAGAAGAAACAAGCAAAACGCTGCTCAGAGGCTAAGACGTGTTTGATTCTGAAAACTGTTTAAATAATTTCAGTTTTTTTTAGAGCTGCTCAACGTTCAGGAAACTGAAATTGAATTATTTATTTGTATATTTTTTAATATTGTAAAATAAATGAAAACTATGCAGAATGTGCCACTTTTATGTGATTAATCATCAGAATTAATCAACTACTAAAATAGTTTGTTGCTGCCATTAACTAATATATACTACCTTTATGATGGTGTTGTAGTTTCATTGTTTTGTATTTATTGTTTGTATTGATTCTATTATTTGTATTTATTTGCAAAATTTGTGAACCTAAGTCATTTAAATAATTTTGTGTCACCTTTGTTTGTTTTTAGCGTTGCAGGGACAACAGATGAAAAATATAATTTTGACTAATTCTGGATCTTTTACAGAATTGTTTATTAATGTGCATTTAAATTAATTGTTTTATTCTGAATACCTATGAATAATTTGAGAAACAGGGCATAACAAAAGAGGAGTGTTTAAAATACAAACATTATATATTTACATTTTCTAATTATGACGATCATGGGCGTAGGTTTGGGTAGGGACGGTAGGGACATGTCCCGACCAATATTCACGGGATATGAAAAA
>NW_006800204.1:279076-284664 GCF_000485575.1 Poecilia formosa | reverse complement strand
GGGGGTTATTAAGCCAATGTGGTTTCCCCCCCTTCTCAAAAATGTTCAGTGCTCTTGGGCATTTCACTGTGCTGCGGGGGGGGGGGGTCAAGGTCCCCACCAAAACTTAGACCGAACCTACGCCCTTGATGACGACTAGTTTTAGCTTCACTAAAGGAATGCTGCTGTTGCATTTTAAGCAAAACAAACGATGATTTTCTTGAAAAACGAACTGAATTATTTGTTTATTTGCATCATTAATGTATTTCAAAGATTGCATGAAAAGATTTGAGGTTAAATAAAAAATCTACAGAATGTGTCAGAATAATTGGTTATTAAAATAATTATTTGTTGCAGCCCTGAACTAATAATATGGAACTACTATCTGTTTGATTCGCCATATTTCTGAATAATGTGACAAATAGAGTGTAACGCAGGAGGAACGTATTCATGTATTAACTATTTTATGGTATAGATTTTTACATTTTATGTCAATGTGAGGTTCATCCAGATGTGGAGCATCTCTGAATCATTTACTGAACCCTGACCCGATAACGAGGTTCTGGATGAAACCAGAGACGGCTTGGCTCACGTGAAAAACATTTTCCGTCCGGCTCTTCATCCTCCTCCTCCTCCTCAGCTGCAGGTGAGCAGCAGCTGCTCAAACACTCTGCTGTCTTTGTTCTGCTGTTTGTGTCTCTGCAGCCTCATGTTGCTCCTGCAGTGAGTTCTCGGTGCGGCCAGCAGGGGGCGCACGGCGGCAGCGGCATCAGGGCGTGACAGGGAGGAAGAGGAGCAGCAGTGAAGGACACTCTGCTGCATCCAAAGGAGGCACGTCGGGGAAAGCTTCTGCTTCTGCTGGTTCTGATCAACAGTTCTCCAGATTTTCTCTCAACTTCTTCACTGCAGAACCAGAACATTGTTTAAAAATAAACAGAAAGTTTATTTGTAAAACGAGCAGAATTATAAATATTCATAAATGTATCAAATTAAACGCAAAAAACTCAATGAGAAATAATTAGCTGAAAGAAGTGAAGCTGAATTCATTTCTATCTTTTGTCTCTTCCACCTATCAGAGGAGGCCCCGGTCCAGGAGGGAAACTGTCGCCATAGCAACGCCCTCCGGCTCCTCCTTTAGTCTCCCCACCGGTAAACGTTCCCAAACAGTTAGATGTGTCTCTCCTGCAAGCAAGAGAACAGATCAGCAACCTTCTTTTAGCCAGCTGACTGGCAGTGTGCAGCACTAGGTGTGGGAGGGGCAGCTTTCAATCAGCTGGAGAAAATCCTGGTAACTAAAACACTGTGATGGGTCGTTGGCACATTCTGCTAATTGTGAAGGTAGTTTTTCTTTAGCTTTAGCTAGCTAGCTAGTTAAAATTTCCAGTTAAATTTCTGTTTGCAAACAGTCAGTTGAATAACGTCTGGGTCGAAGTTTTGGTTACTGACTGTTCAGAATTCTTCATAGTTACATGTTTACATACATGCTATTATTTTGAAAAAACACCGGTTCTATCTCACAGGAAATGCAGAAAACATCTAATGATGTTTTTTCTGTACCCAGAATGCATTGCTGCAGTTCTACAAGAAGCTGATGTCCAACTGCTTTCTGACTGGTCAGTTAGCCAAAATCAGCAACAACAAAACTGAAACCATGAGTGAAAGAGCTGATCCTGAAACGCAGATGGTCCAGGACCCTCATGATCCTGTTGAGGGTCATGAACTCTGTTGTCACAAATGTTGTGTTATTGAAACATGGTGGAATTTAGCTGTTTAAAATTTGTTTCTGATAACTACCTTGATGGTAATGCTTTAGCATTAGCTTTTTAACATTAGCTTCTGCTAAGTAGCACATTGGTATAGTGCATTAACTGCTGGTAAATACCTTGTTGGTAGCTATTTCACTTTAGCTTCCTCTAAATACTATGTTGGTTTAGGGCTTTAGCATTAGCATAGCCAATGTTTATGATTCGTGCTTTAGGGTTGGCGCAGCTAAATTTTTACTTGGCAGTGTGAAACTGCCAATCGCTACATGCTAGCTCACATCAGAGCCAGAGAGATTCGTCGTCTCCATGACAACACCCTGAGATGAACAAACCGGACCCGGATTAGTCCAACCGAACCAGGAAGTTCAGGCAACAGCATAAAAAGCAGATGGAGAACAAAGACTGTGTTTCCAGTTGCCACAGCAACAGTGAGGACTGTGGTCAGAGCCGCAGCAGAAGGTCAGAGGGTTTACATTAAGTTCATTTTTCAGCAGGAAGTCAGTACCTGCAGACAGGAAGTGGAACAATCTGGGTTAGGATCAGCCTGACGAGCTTTCAGCTGGACTTTTAGGGTGGAGACGGATGGACAGTCAGTCAGTGATTCAGTCAGTGAATCAGTTAAGTGAATCAATGATTCAGTCAGTCAGTTAGTGAATCAGTTAGTGAATCAGTTAATGAATCAGTGATTCAGCCAGTCAGTCAGTGATTCAGTTAGTGAATCAGTGATTCAGTCAGTGAATCAGTTAAGTGAATCAGTGATTCAGTCAGTCAGTGATTCAGTCAGTCAGTGAATCAGTTAGTGAATCAGTGATTCAGTCAGTCAGTCAGTGATTCAGTTAGTGAATCAGTGATTCAGTCAGTGAATCAGTTAAGTGAATCAGTGATTCAGTCAGTCAGTGATTCAGTCAGTCAGTCAGTCGGTTTGGTTCTGCTGCAGCGGTCCAGTAACCGGCGGCTCGCCCTCCAGGCTCTGATCATTCCCAGAACCGGATCATGAATTATGGAGAAGCTCTTGTGACTCCGTCTCTTTAAGGTTAGCGTCGCTCGCTCTCTGACCGCCTCTCTCTGCCTCTGACACACACTGTCTCCATGGCAACGCTCTTAAAGGGCCACGCCACCCTGTGTCGTCCAGCCGGTGACTGCTGAGGCTCCATCAGTCTGCAGCTGATCCATCTACAGGCATTGAAATACTGCGACATGATTGGCTGATTCGCCGGTTATCTAACAGTCTTTATGAGTTAGGGAGGGAGGGAGGAAAGAGGGAAGGAAGGAAGGAATCAAAGAAGAAAGGAAGGAAGGATTTTCCATATTATCATTTAAATCCCGTCAGGAAGGTTAGCGTTAATAAAAATATAGTCCAAGTATTTTCTCCTGTAGACGAGGATGTTTGTCAGAGGAATAAATGAAAGCGCAGCAGCTAATTTAGCGTTTCCAGAGTCTGTCAGCACTTTGTGTTGATGAGTTTCTCTGCAGCGGCGGATTCGCTCCAGAGACGCGTCCTGTTCGTTTTCTGGCCTCATAAAGTCTGTCTCTGGGAGGAAGCGTCGGCTCGGCCTGGATCTGGGGAAACGAGTCTGTTCTGCCACGTCCCGGTTGTTTCTGGGCCGTTTCTGCGCTAACGGTCCAGACTGACTGCTGCTGCTGGAATCGTGGAGAGGTTTTCATTATTTAGAGTCACTTTGTGCTTCACAGAGACGAATGTTTACTTTAATATGACAAACTAAGCTAACCAAGCTAAACTGCTGAGTCAGGCCCATTGTCTCCACCCAGAAGAAAAGCAACATTATGGATGGATGTTCCTCTCACTAATGGACTCTGACTCTATTAGGACAGTCGGTAATATTCCCTATCTGAAGCATTAGGAGGGATTAGCGAACATTAGCCTCTCTGTATGAATCTGAACGCTTTATTTACTCTGCTGCGGTTCGTCTGTCTGAAGGTTTTCTGCTGGTTTGAAATGTGAAAATTCTTCGTTTTCATCGTTCAGTGAGAGATTTAGAAGATCTGACAAGTTTTCTGTTAAAACGGTGAAGCGTTTCTGGTTCTGGTGTGACTGATGGACATCATGAGGAGGGTCTGTTGGTGTACAGGAATATTCTGGAAGGATGTGGAAAACTGTTCCCAACTAAAAATCTGAACATTATTTTCGCAGTTAAGGTTTGTAAGTGATGCAGAACTATATGGTTAACGTTTTTAATTATTTAAGGTAAATTTAATATTCACACCTCCAAACAATTTCAATTATAGGACTAACTGTTAAAATTAAGTTTAAATGCTAAACAACTTTATTCAATTGAAAGATTTACAAAACAGCAAAGCTACAAAACAGTTTAATAAAGATTAGAGCTTAAAATTTATCTGGAAAATGTATTTAGGTGAAGCTAAGTGTCCTAAATGTTTTCAAAGCTAGCTAAAGCACAGAATAAAATATTAGCTCCACTATTAGCAACTGGATCAAGCAATGTGAAGATGGTACATAGCTATAAGTCAATTAAATAACCTAAGTTGTGAATTTTAATTGTTTATGTTGAGAATTAAAGCATAAACATTGAATCCTTACAAACTGCCTTGTTGTGTATTAGCTTGCTAGCCTGTTAGCTTCAAAAGCTAACACTGATGTTCTCAGAGGATTTTCCGTCAGCAAAATTATCAGAACAAATTTCAAACAATTTAACATTTCAGTACAAACCTAATATTTCAGATTTGTACTTAAAAAATGTTCAAAGTTTTGGGCCTCTGGTAAGGCACAGACCCACCAGTGGAAGCAGTGGTGCAACTGCACATTATTCAGGTGGATGCGAAAACATAAATCGACCCCCCCCCCCCCCCCCCCGAAGCGAGGATACGTTAAGTGTGAAACTCGCGCTACATTTACCTCATCATGTGCGTGAGGTGAAGGAGCGTAAGGCGCGCTGATGTGTATGGGAAAACATAATCGGCCCCCTCCAGACGGGGTTTTGGCGCCCCCTCTGGTGCTGCGCACCTATGCGCTGCATACCCACTTTTTGAGCCACTGAGTGGAAGGGAAAATTTGCATTGTCAGAAGTTATTGTTAAATTGATTAAGAAAAATAAGACTTTACCCTTTAACATTCAGAGATAAACTTCTGCTTTATCCCTTTAATATAACTACTCTGATGATGTAAATCTATAAATAGTTTTCCTCTGCTGCCGTGAAGCACCTGCTCCTCTGAACAAACATCTGTGGGATAAAAGGCGCCGTCAGCGCTTCACTGTCGCTGAAGCTCTGAGGTTTGAATCGATGGTAAACCGATAAACTCCTCCATCAGTCAGCTCTGAGTTGGTTTCTTCTAACAGCTTAACTCCATAATGAGGAGAGCTGCCAGCAGCTGGCAGTGATGGAGGCAGCAGGGAGGGAGCCTGGACCTGCTGAGCTCAGCGCCTCCTGCTCTTTATCTCCCACATGCTGGAGGAGGGGAGGGCAGCAAAGACTCAGCAGAACTTCAGGTCACAATGAAGGAAAACGTTCATCTGTTCGTTCTAAAGCTGCTGCGATTCTGGTCCCCTGATCCATCCTGACAAGAACAGAATATTTATAGAACACAAGCATCTGGAAACCGTTCTGATGAAGTCCAAGAGGATTTCCTAACAGTAGACAATTTTCTTTCTCCTTAGAACCCAAAAACTCAGTGATGCCTGCAGTACCAACCAACTGAAAGAACCAAACAACCAACAACTGAAAGAATCAAACAACCAACAACTGAAAGAATCAAACAACCAACAACTGAAAGAATCAAACAACCAACAACTGAAAGAACCAAACAACCAACAACTGAAAGAATCAAACAACCAACAACTGAAAGAATCAAACAACCAACAACTGAAA
>NW_006800204.1:258791-277573 GCF_000485575.1 Poecilia formosa | reverse complement strand
CAACCAACAACTGAAAGAACCAAACAACCAACAACTGAAAGAACCAAACAACCAACAACTGAAAGAACCAAACAACCAACAACTGAAAGAACCAAACAACCAACAACTGAAAGAATCAAACAACCAACAACTGAAAGAATCAAACAACCAACAACTGAAAGAACCAAACAACCAACAACTGAAAGAAGCAAAACAACCAAACAACCAAACAGCCATAACAGAACCAGGAGAAAACCTTCTAATACATCAGACAGCAGAAGGGGGTTTATATGATATTCATCTTTACAAGTATCACCGTTTCAAACTAAATGTATAGCTTGCAAACTAAGCTAAATAGTTTGTAAGCTATTTAGGTACAAGCTAAATATTTGGTTTACAAACTAAATATTTAGCTAGTGGGCTAAGTATTTAGATTCAAACTAAGTAGTTAGCAGGTTAAATCTTGTTAGATAAATATTTAATTAGTATCTAAATATTTAGCTGAAAAACTAAACGTTTACCTGGAGCTAAATATTTGGCTTCAAACTAATTATTAGGTGAGCAAGCAAAGTCTTGCTAGCTAAGATTTAGCTTGTTAACTGGGTCTTCCAAACATCTTTATAAACTGCCTTTCAGTTAAAACTTTGGATGAGTCTTTTCAAGGCAACTCAAGCAATAGATCTAGAGCAACGGGGTCTGCACCAACTCACCAGAGTTCATACCTCACTTCACAAAACCCAGCTTTTATTTTGAAAAATACACTTAAAGTTAGCTAGTAATTTTGTATATTAGCTAAATATTTAGCTTTGAGCTGGTTGGACTGTGAGTTAAAGTTAAGCTTTAACTCACAGCTGTTCACTAAATGTTTAGTGTGGACCTGAAATTTACAATTGAATGAATAACATGGTGAAAATATGACTGAAATATGAACCCCCATGTTTTTCCATAGCAGGTTAAAGAACACTAATTATTGCTGTTCATTTTTGACAGTGTAACTTTTACTCCATTCAGTGCAGCAGTCAGTGGATCAGCACTGAAAACAGAGAGCAAAATAAACACCCACAGAAAAACACATTTCTCAGTAAGACAAACCCTGAAGTCAGACGTTGTTTCTGTGACGAACCCGAACACAGGCAGGAGGTCAGCAAGGTCAAACTGGATCCCGAATCCAAACTCCAAGAACCGAAGTACAGAACTGGAGAACTGGACCAAACTGACAGGAAAGAGGAGGAACTGGTTCAGACTGAATGGACCAGAACATTCAGTAGAAATGGAAAGTTCCCAGATCTCAACCTTAGAACATTTTTTTAAAAAGATTTTGACTTTTTTGCTCCACTTAAATTTGTAAATAATGATTTTAGCAAATAAAAAGAAATAAATGCTGATTGTAAAGTTGAACTCAGGATGTGAGGGTTCTCTGCTCCTAAGCGCCGTCTGTATAGTGGGATTGGGTCGGATTGGGTCGGGACATTAAGGCTGTGCAGCCTTTCAATCAACTCAACCCAGTAAGATTTGTTCCAGTACAAAGATCCATCAGGGATCCATTAGGGATCCATTAGGGATCCATTAGGGATCCATCAGGGATCCAGAAACATTCAGCTCAGCATCAGAGAGACAGACAACAAGATCCTGCCTCAGAGAACCATAAAGACGATTCAGAACCGGTTCTGAACTAAAACTGGACCAGAGACTAAACATAACCAACAGAGTAGAAAGTACATTTATTAATGAAGGACAGAAATCCATCCATCATCCATCCATCCATCATCCATCCATCCATCCATCCATCCATCCATCCACCATCTATCCATCTACCATCCATCCACCATCTATCCATCTACCATCCATCCATCCATCCATCCATCCATCCATCTACCATCCATCCACCATCTATCCATCCATCCATCCATCCATCTATCCATCCATCCACTGTACATCATGCACGGCTGAGGCAGAAACATTGGTCGGAGTTAGCATCAATTATAATTAATGTTTTTGAACATTTTTGTGGAAAATTTGCATCATCACAAAATAATCTGTTGATTTTGTGTGAATTCTCCCAATAACAGAATCAAAAACTGGCAGAACTGAAATTTGTGCTTGAATTAGTTGATATTTTTGTTTTATTTCCAAAGGCTTGTAGCTTAATTAATAGTAAATGTTTATGTGAAGCAGGAGAAACGAGTAAAGCTGCAGATATGGGACGAGCATGCACTGGGGCGGCTGGCGGAGGAGCAGGAGCCAAAAGGAAACCTGCTCCTGTCATCAGCATATGAATGAACAACAGAGCAGAACATAAACAAAAACATGCCACACTTTTCAGTTTCTCCTACCACTTTACGGTGAAGGTGCACTGTAAAAAATATTTGTATATTTGACAGTGATAAACAGTAAATATATGCCAGGAAAAATCCATATAGTGATGTCAAACTGTCGATTTGATGTGAGGTGAAAACAGTAATTTATACATTTTTACATTAATTTTATGGCTTGTTTTCATGTTAATTTCAGCAAAAACGATTGTGTTTTTTCCATTAAGTTAAAACATTTAGTTTTACAGTGAAACGTTGACTCCAGCATCATTTCAACGTAAAATTAACGACGACTTCTAACCATGAAAGAAACTCAATGTTTTACAGCTCCAGAAAACGACGGACCGGTTCGGATCCGTCTGGTTCTGCTGCGTGTTCTCTGTGACACAGAGTCCAAATCTGACCCAGTCTCTGGTTCTGACCCAGTCCATGGTTCTGACCCAGACTTTGTTTCTGACCCAGTCTCTGGTACTGATCCAGTCTCTGGTACTGACCCAGACTCTGGTTCTGACCCAGACTTTGGTTCTGACCCAGACTTTGGTTCTGACCCAGTCTCTGGTTCTGACCCAGTCCATGGTTCTGACCCAGTCCATGGTTCTGACCCAGACTTTAGTTCTGACCCAGTCTTTGGTTCTGACCCAGACTTTGGTTCTGACCCAGTCTCTGGTTCTGACCCAGTCCATGGTTCTGACCCAGACTTTGGTTCTGACCCAGTCTCTGGTACTGATCCAGACTTTGGTTCTGACCCAGACTTTGGTTCTGATCCAGTCTCTGGTACTGATCCAGACTTTGGTTCTGACCCAGTCTCTGGTTCTGATCCAGTCTCTGGTTCTGACCCAGTCTCTGGTTCTGATCCAGTCCATGGTTCTGGCCGGGTTCAGCCCGCCAGCGCCACGCCGACAGGAAGCCTCAGGTGTTTGTGTCTCAGGTTTCTGCTGGATCACAGAATTCCCTGGAGTCCGATGAAACCGACCTGCGGGTCGATACCGCGCTCTGATCCGACGTAAACAAACACACTGGCATTCCCTGAGGGACGGCAGCGCCCTCTTTAGGCCCCGCCCCTTTGGGGGGTCGCGCTCCTTTAGGCCCCGCCCCTTTGGGGGGTCGCGCTCCTTTAGGCCCCACCCTCTTAGGCCCCGCCCCTTTGGGGGGTCGCGCTCCTTTAGGCCCCGCCCCTTTGGGGGGTCGCGCTCCTTTAGGCCCCGCCCCTTTGGGAGTCGCGCTCCTTTAGGCCCCGCCCCCTGTCGGTCACACAGCTTATTCTGAGGTTTCGGGCCTGAATGTGAGGATTATCCAGCAGGTGGGAATAATCCTCAGACATTCAGCGTTTCTCTGATGAACACAAACAAATCTGCAGCGTTCTGGTTCTGGTCGGCTGAAAGCTGCAGATTCACTGTGAGCAGCAGCAAGCTGACTCATGGCAGCTTTAAATCTCCTCTCCTCTGCAGTCCGGACGGCCGAGCCGGGTCCAATCAGGGCCCGGATACACCCAGAATAAACTCTCTGCTTCCATCAAACCGTCTAAAATTATCTGGAAACAGGATAAAAATAGCCTCCTTGTGGCTGAAAATACATCTGTGACGATAAAAAACCCTGCTGGGCGTCTAAAAACTGAGAATATCTGAGTTCTGCTGCAGATGACTTCTGGATGGAAAAGGATAAAAATCTGTTTCAGCCTGAAAGACTGCAGAACTCAGAGCTGATTTCAGCTTTTCACGGCTCTGATGTCTGCAGACGGTTTAATGGAGTCTTCCTCGTCCCAAAGGAGAAGACTCCACTGGGTCTATTTACTGATCATCGAAGAAACCCTGTTAATTATGTCACCGCTGAAACGTTTAAATGCTAACAGACAGAAAACAGAGAGGAGCTTTGCTTTGATTCATTTCTGCTCTCTGCAGATTTCCTGGTCTTTATATCAGTGTTTTGAAATACCAATCAGCCAATCAGAATGAGTCACAGTGAGCAGAACAGACAAGAAATGTTGCACAGCTAAAGAGCTAAAGAGCTAGCTACGCTAACCATGAAGCACCAGTCATGAACATTAGAACATGTAACGTATGAAGTTAACCTGGTGCTGGGAGGTTGTAGTCTTTCAACTGCAGCTAAACTGAAGATAGCGCTTTAGCATTAGCTTCTGATAAATATTGTGACGTGAAGCATTGTAACGTTAGCTTCCGCTAAAGACAACATTGGTGTAGCGCTTTAGCGTTAGCAGATCTGCAACACCCTTAGATTTTCTACTTGTGTTAATATCTTGTTCTTTCGTGTCTCTTTTATTTTGTTCTTGTTTGAAGTAAAATCATTGGGGAAAAAGAGGAGAAATAATTAAATCATGAATATAAACTATTACAGTCCATAACCAAAACTTCAACACAGAAGTTGAATTTTATTCAACTCAAATTTTACAAAACAGCCAAGTAAATAAGAGTTGAAATCTGGAAAAGTTAATTTAGGGGAAGCCAAGTGCCCTTTTCAAAGTTAGCAAAAACACCAAAGGAAAAATTAGCTTCTCTTTTAGCATATTAGCACAATGTTAGCATATTAATGAAAGTGTCTACACAGACAAAATGTCTGATCTTTTACAGTAGAATCTAAATTTGATTTAGTAAGAATGGGTTTTCAGATTAAATATTCCATAAATGACTTTAAGTTTGACTTTAATTAGCAACTTTTCCCTTTATTATGATATTAGAGACACGTTAGCTTGACTGCATTGATTTTATCCCAGCATTAAACTGTGCAGGCCCTTTGTCTGTCTGAGAATACTCAATGATACTTAATGTCTCAGTCAACATGGCCGCCAAACGTCCGCCTCTGTCCGGCCGCAGTCGGTTTCCCCTGGAGCGCCTCAGGGCTGACTGCTCAGGCCCCGTCACATCTGCAGATGAACCAGCTGGGTGATCTCAGTTAAAAGTTCAGAACCTGCTTGATTCGGACCCGGAACCAGAAACATGAAGCAACACACGAGCCACGCAGACTCTGGACGTCATGACAACTGTTCCTGACTGCGTCCACGTTTCGAGTTTGGCTTGGCCGCTTCCGGTCCCAGGACGGCGGTCTCCGACCATCTGTCGGCCCGGCGGTCGGTCAGCACGCTCCGTCCGTCATCTGCTGCTACGCTTTCATCGTCTCCTCACACCCCGTCACCAATCTGTCCCCACCGTCCCCAAAGCCCCCTGGAGGACGGATTTCTGGGAACCAACACTAAAGAACTGTTTGGATTCTGTTGGAAAAACAGCTAAAACGTCCGACAGTTTTAAACATATTTAAATAAAAACTGTTCTCAGGTGGAAAAGGCAAATAGCTTCAAATCTGTTTCAGAGACGAGGGACTGCAGGCAGGAAGCCATCATCGACCCAACCAACAGGCTCCACTTCAACCTGAAGAAAGTTACTTTGAAGGAAAAGCTTTTCAAGAAACAAGTCATTTAATCTAGAAAGAATAATGGACATACAGCTGCTGTTTATGATCATTATTATTAATCGATATGAATAATAATCATTCTGAGTTTGTTTTCACCACTGCAGTTCAGAACCAACCAGAAACCAGGAGATTTGGAGGGAAAATCCTGCAGGACGTCCGTCTGTTTGCCCTGAACGAAGTTTCTAAGGTTTAAAACGGAAACAAAACGATGGCTGCCCGTTCACTGGCGCAGATTTTAATCTGAGTTCATCTCACAAGATTTTCACCAGATGAGGCCAGAGGCTGGACCAGTCCCTGCTGCCTCATCGGCCACCTGTCTGCACACAGTCCTCCCAGTTCTCCCAGTCCTCCCAGTTCTCCCAGTCCTCCCAGTTCTCCCACTCTCTGTCTCAGCAGGTTCTGCTGCATCAGTTTCTGGGTTGAAAACAAACAGTCTGTACCCCATCCCATAATAACCACACCTAACAGCCCCAGCAGCTGCAATCAGGATGGAGCAGCAGGATACTGCAGCACCATCCATCCATCCATCCATCCATCCATCCATCCATCCATCCATCCATCCATCCATCCATCCATCCATCCTCCCTCCTACCTGCCGCCTTCTCCTTCTCTTTCTCCATCTCCGGCGGTCTTCCTCCGGCCTGCTGCTGCTTCCTTCCCGGTCAGCTGATCCGACCAACAGGCGTCGGTTCTGGGGAACGAGTCCGCTGCGGAGGAGGAAGAGGATGATGAGGAGGAGGAACAAGGCGCGGTGTTTTTCCTCCTCCTTCTTCTTCTCCTGTCCTTTTTTCGTCTTCCAGTCCTCCCTCCTGCGGACGTCCGGGCTCGTGCGTTCACCTGGTCCAGTCCGCGCGCCGCTTCTTCTCTCTCTCTCCTTCTCTCTTTCTCTCTCTCTCTATTTGCACGCGCCTTACTGCTGCAGCCCGAGACAGGAGTGACGTCACCACCGGAAGAGTTTTTAGGGTGACTAAATCATGATAGCCTTGGGGTTAGAGGTCAGTGATACCCAGTCCTGCGCATGCGCAGACATTTTCATAAAACCAGTTAAACAGCCAGTTTCTAAAAATCCTTTAAAATTTTCACCAGCTTCTTTTCCTCCAGTCCAGTTCAGGACAGGGTGACCAGGGCTGGCCATAGGCTGCTTGGGGCCCTGGGAAGGCGACAGTCCTGTTAAAGCGACAGTACGCTACTTATATTTTAATCAAAAATATTTAAAAAGTGTTCTTTTCTCCATGTTTGTTAAATCCGTCACCATGAAGCAGATAATCTGTGAAAGGATCGATCTCCTCCACTGCCAGCCGGAGCTGCTGTGGCTGAAGGAATGCACCAAAAACAACCAATCAGAGCCAAGGGGAGGGGCTTCGTGCTGTCAATCAATCTGACATACTGACTGCTAAATGGGGTAGAGAAACAACTTACCGCTGCAGGAAACTGTTTACATCGGTGGCTAACTAGCCTAGCATTCATGACAAGTTAGTGGGGAAGCAACTGTAACATAGCAGTTTATTTATGTTCACAACAAATGTCGTCTTGAGAAACGAAAAATCATTGCATTAATTGATCCTAGGTATCAATCAGTTAATTATTCAAATTAGTTTAAACCAGACCAGACCAGAGGTCAGAGGTCGATTAGCGTTCACACCTCACCAACCGAACCGGACTGTATAGACAGACGGACCGGAGTCCGGTTAAAGCGACTGAATTGGGCTGGTGGAAATGTAGCCTGAATCACTCGGAGGTCAGAGTTCGCAGGCTTAAATACTCAAATAATTCCTCTGTAAATGTTCAGTTGATGTGAAATTAAGTGAAAAAGCAGCTAAAGTCCAAAAAACGTCTCAAGTAGCTACAGAGCTAACGAGGTTCACTGGGAAATGTGGATCACAGGAAGGAAAACAAACTGGAGAAGCTTCTGTTTCTGTACAGCGTCAGGCTTTTCTCTGAGCGTTTTGTACTTTCAGCATGTTAGGATGATGGATGGTTTCCCGTTGGCACGGCAACGAGCTCAGCCATAAACGCAGCAGGACGGAGAGAGGCGGAGAGCAGGTGGAGGACAGGTGCTGAGACGATAGGAAGCTGGAGGGAAAAACGACTGAATCAGGACAAAACAGGAAGCAGAATCAGAGACTGAACCAGGAAGTAAGAAGCTTTAGGATGGAAGCTGGAAAAATGAATAAATGAATAAAAACATTAAAAGCAGAGGGAAAATGGGGAAAATTAATTATTTCTTTGCTTATTAGAAATAATAATCCTGGTCACACACTGCTGTGGGACACCAGCTCCAGTCTTAAACCACAAGTCAGCCGGTGGTTGTGTTAACAACGTTTAGGTACGAATAAACAGACTTTCATGTATTATTAGATGTACTGCCAAGAAGTGTCATAAAAACAGAAACAAAATCAACCAAACATTAAATTCTGAGTTTCTGTGACAGCAGAAAAAGAAAAGAAAATAAAAATAAGACTGAAAACCAACAGCGAAGGAAAAAACTGGAAATGAACCGATGGTGTAAAAAATAAAAAACAACCGCTGAAGAACGGAGGAGAGAAGAAATGAAGGGATGAGATAATAAGGAAATGAAAGGGAAGAAAAGCAGAGAAACAGAAAAGACTAAACAAAAAAGGAAATTATGACAAAATAAATAAAAAGAAAGGAGCAGAAAGTTAAAGAAGAGAACATGGAAATGAATCATGCAGGAGAGAAAATGACTGAAAAACAGGAAGAAAAGAAAATGCAAACAGGAAGTGTAGAAGCAGGCAGAGAGGAAGATGATTTTCTGACTAAAAACAGAAAATAAAGAAACTAAAAGTCATCCTGAAGCTGAACGACATCCAGGTTCTGCTGGAGCTGAAACGGGATCTTCTTCTGTTTTTATTCATCGTGACTGCTTCCAATACAAAAATATATATAAAAGAAGAAAAATGTGAAAATAAGAGATAAAATGGACAGAAAATCTTCAGGAGCTCCTGCTCTCACTGCTGCCCCCTGGCGGCAGTGAGAGGAAACTACAGCAAACCAAAACATCCGACTGAGAGCAGGAACCAGGTCACGTGTCTGTCCTAAACCAATCAGGAACCAGGTCACGTGTCTGTCCTAAACCAATCAGGAACCAGGTCACGTGTCTGCTTTTAAACCAATCAACAGATGTCATAGGTTTGACATCCACCATGTACTGCATGTATGAAAAGTTTTCAAACCTTATGTTCCTAAACAATCCTAACATTTGTTATCATGAGTTTTCTGGAGAACATTTTTCATCTTGTCTTTGTTGCTCTGTGAAAGACTCGGTAATAAAACATGGATTTAGTACCAGAAACCCATATGGATCCAGATTTCTAGATTTCAAGTTTCAAAGCTGCTTCTGCAGGTTCGGGAACATTTTTCCATACAATCTATTGAAAATGGAGATCCACAGGGTTCAGCTCTTGTGCCTCTAGTTTTAGTCTTATTTTCTGTATATTATAATAAAGTTTATCTTCATTGAAACAAAACAAAGATTTTTTAAAAGTTTTTTTTATGGATTTTTGTGAAAATGTAAAAAACAAATTATTAAGTTTCCAAGCTGATAAGAGAAACTGATCTGAGTAGATATTTATTGTAATTGAATGTAATTATTCCATGGAAACATGGAAAATCTGCTGAAATCTTAATTTGTTATGTCTGGATTTAAAAACATCAGTTGGTTCTTAGTTGGGTTCCAGAATCAAAGGAGGCAGAGGTATAAAAATAAACCTTTCTGGTTATGATTTGTAAAAAAGAGTCAAGCGAACAGAGGAGCAGAGGCGGTGCGTTCAGGTTGGACGTGTTTATGAGGACTCTGGTGTTACAGTGCAGGAAGTTCTCAACCATCTGAGTTCAAAACAAAAATCCATCATCAGCAGGAAGCAGCAAAACACAGAACAGAAAGAGTCACAGCCCAACAGGAGACCAGGTCAGAAAACACCGACGACATTTCCACCGAGCAGGAGTGTGTGTGTGTGTGAGTGTGTGTGTGGCACTTTGATGGCTTCAGGGCCTCTGAGTGAGTCTGTGGAGGAGCTGAGCAGCTCAGACCTGGAGTGTCTTCATGCTACGTGTCTTTGTGTACATTCACTAATTGCACTTGAGGATGAGGATATGTGGAGACTACATAACCGGCCCGACGGCCGCAGGAGAAGCTTCTTGTTTTGGTGGTGATGTTCGGGACACAGACAGCTGATGTGGGAGCGGGTCGGCCGGGAAGCAGCCGCTCTAGGAGGAAGCATCGTCCTCCTGAGCCGGCGGCGGCCAGCCGGACCCGACCCGTTGCTTTAAACACAAAGAAGCAGCTGGAGACAAGAGTTAGCTTATCAAACAGGAAGTTCCTGAATCATGTGACCATATGAGAGCATGTGAAGGCGGCGATCTGCGACCCTGTAGCCGATGCAGGACCGTCATCCGGCAGGTCCACCTGACAGGTGAGCCGACTGACACTTCCACTTTCACACTAACCGGAACCGAACCCAGGAAAACTCATCCAGAACCTCCCAAACCCAAATTAAACTGGTTCTGTTCTGTTTAGCCTACATAAGTTATTGTTTAAACACATTACCTTACAAAGAGCAGAACTGATACCAAACTGGGTCACTGGTTCTGGAAAAACATCTAGAAGACAAGAGCCGAGTCACATGTACTGATAATATGTAACTCCAAGGTCAAAGGTCACACTGATATATTAGAGGTGAAGTATTTGTGACGTTCATCTGATATCATTAAGGATAAAAATACATCAAAATGTTTCAGCTGGTATGAATGTAAAGACGTTTGCAGACGATTCGCTGATGTGTTCACAAAGTTTAATAGGAATGTTAAGAAAAGCTGTTTGGATCTCCATGTCAGCCATTCTTCCCAGCAGAACCATCAGTTGAAACGGGTCACAGGAAGCCGGGTTTCTTCTGTCCAATCAGCTCAAACTGTTATGTTTCAGCTCAGAGTTTAACGCGTCAGAAGCTTCTGACACTCAACGGTCAAGAAAACTTTGGTATGACTCAGTTTTAGATTTAGTGTCACTGAAATGCAGGAAGTCGCCATGGAAACCGGTCTGATTTTGACTCTCCAGGCATTTTCCCTCTCTAATATTCTTGCATTTTTAAATTGACAAATACAACAGCAAGGTGTGGTCTTCATTTATCTGACCAACCACCAGGTGTCCCTACTGAGGCGTCTGCTAGAACCGACTCACCCAACTGGACGGGTCGGGTTCTCCATTCGGTACTGCTACCACTAGCTGAAAGAGTCCAGCTGAAAATACAACGTCAGAAGTCATGAGAGTTACTCCGTTACATTTCTAAAGATTCACAGCAGCGACTGAGCGTAAAGGGAAACAAAAATCCCGGTGTTGTAACGGGAGGAGCGGACATTCCTGTGTCGGTGGCCGATGAGGAAACGTTAGCGGGAGCTGGCGGTTGTTTGTCGCGTTTAAATGTCCCAGGATTTAGGTTTACACCGAGGGTGGAGCTCTTGGTCAAAGATATGTCTCTGTAGGAGTCAAATAGGCGTTTTATTTCTGTTTGGTCACCAGATGGCGCTGTAGGCGCTACTATAGGTGGGGTTCAACAGTTAGCAGCTGATCGTTTGTGTAAACGTTGTTGTTGTGTAGCTTCGGAGTTACTTCATCTTATGGGAGTGAATAAACTGGTGATGTTACACCGAAGAAGAGCTGCCGTTTAAATGCCACCCCAGCTACAACGTTAGCCGCCTAGCATGTCCTAACCAGGCAGCTGCAGGTCAGCACTTCGCTACTACAGCAGTAGGCTGACTAGCTCACCCTTCCCCAAGTTTAAATCGTGTAAAAGTGGAAGAGGTCAGCGTCTGTCTGAAGGTTCCTGCTGTTTGTTCCTCACAACACAAAGAAACGCTTCGGCACAGTGTCGCCTCTCCGCTCACATGGAAGTTCAATTTAAAACCAGGACGTCCACAATCAGGAGGAAAGGAGGTGATTTTTACATTCTGTGCAAAATTAGACAAAAAGTAGCCCACAAATTAACATTAGTATGTTTTCCGCCCGTCTACACTCTTCAGTCAGTTTTTCTTCTACTTATTTACAGTTAGTTTCTAAGACTTTAGTACCGTCATCCCCCAGCAGGGACAAGACATTCCTCGGAGGGACTGAATCCACCATCACAGGGATCTCTGCCGGGTCCACTCCTGGTTCCAAGACAACACAACAACTTCTGCCCCGTTTCAATATTCAGTCAACAACGGAGCTCCAATCAAGAGAACCCAAAATAAATCGGATTTATTCAGGAAATTGATTTGTCTCTTTTCCAGGATCCCTGATAAGTATCAACATTTTTCCAGGACCAGCACTCAGATCATGAGGTGGATTTCAGTCCCTTCCTTCAGTTTTAAGAACAAGCTGTCAGTTTAAAAGGCATTGAGAAGGTAAAAAACACAGGGCACAGAGTGAAAAACCAGGGCAGAGGGGAAGGGAGTAGAAAAATAAAACTAAAAATAAGAAACTGTGGCAGACTACTAGACAATCACTTCACTTTGTGGCAGGAAACATAAAAAAAGTAAAAAAAGAAAGTTTCAGAGGCAGGGGGCACAGGGTGAAGGAGAGGGGAGGGGAACGTCTCAGTCTCAGAAGAACTTGTCGTCGATGCGGAAGTGCGGCCGCGTGACGTCGTCCGGGTTGATGAACACCGAGATGGACTTCCCGGGATTCTCCGTCACCAGCTGCTGAAGCTTCTTGGCGAGCCGATCGTCAGGCTGGTTCTCACCGCCGGCGTCGGACTGCGGTGACGGCAGGTTGGTGGAGCTGCCTCGCCACTGCACTTCCACCGTCAACCTGTTGGCAGCCTTGGCATGCTCGATGGTGGTGCGGAGGTGCTCGGCCGGGTCAGAACGCACCGAAGACAGTTTGCGGGCGTGTAGCATGGCCGTCTCGTCGGACAGGTGCTCCAACATGTTGCACTGAGGGATGAAGTAGTTGGGACACATCTTGTTGACGAGACAGTGCTGCAAGTCGTCAATCAGGCCCAGCAGGAAGTGGGCGGAGAAGTCGTCCTGAGCCAGGTAGTTGGCTGGGAGACGGTCGCAGGCCCACAGCATGATGCTGCGCAGATGGTAGGGACTGATGGCTTTGGGCCGGGACAACAGCTTGATGATGATGGCCTTGCAGGCCTGGTACGCCTGCATCAGGCTCGACGAGATGCACTTCTTCAGCTGAACCTCGCTGCGGGCGAATGACAGCCGCCACTCGTTCTCCTTGCGGCCTTTGTAGGAGCAGGCGGGGACGAGGTAGAAGCCGCTGATCACCTCCTCCTCAGTGATCTTCCCGTCCCAGAAGTGGTTCTCCATCAGCCAGCTCTGGGCCACCGCAGGCCAGCCTTTAAACGACACCACCGGGACGATGTCGTAGAGCATCCGGCTGCTGCCGACCCCCAGGATGACGGAGATGATGGTCCCGTTCCGATCCACCTTCTCCACCCTTGGCATCCCTCTCTGTGGCTTCTTCTGCACCTCCAGCAGCACAAGAGATATGGACTGGTAGAACCAGTCAGCCACTAGTGTTGGGGAGAAGAAGTAGTTGGTGGTCCCATTGATGTGATCGACGATAGTGCAGCAGTCCTTCCACTTGTTGATGGTTCCTTCGTCAAAGAGCCGCAGGCTGAGCCAGGAGTGGCCCAGCGCTGAGTGCCGCATGTCCAGGGTCACTGGCTGGTTCCGGTCATGGAGTTTAAGTGCGGGGACCAGTAGAGTGAAGTCCATGTCGTAGTCTGTGCCGCGGGCGTAGACGCTAAGCTCATCCAGGTCCATGTCCACTACACCTTCCCGAACACCTCCAGAAAGGAGTAGGTACTCATTGGCCACTGGGAGCTTCTGGTCCAGTTTCTGAACCATTCCTGAGACAGGAAGAAAGAACCAATCAGGAAATGAATGAGCTCATCATGCACAGAACAAAGAACAACTGCAACAGTGCCCATTTCTCCAATCAATCACCTGAAACCTGGTCTCAGACAAATCTTCAACAGAAACAACCCCAGGTGAAGGGTTAAGGGCCATGAATATTTAAGGTTTCAGAGAGTTCAAAATTCTTCCCAAAACGTGTACTTTTTGTGAAAATACTCTGTGCTGGTGCAGGTATAGTAACTTACTACAAAGCTGTGTTCAATCTAAAGTCATGTACGTCACTGGGGAAGGGACCCCAGGGAAACCCTTATCTCTCCAGTAGGAATATCAACCACTGATGGTGGGAAGCTACTGGACAGTAGACACAGTTGCCTTGGGGACAAAGGCAAGTTTGCCCTCCGACCTTCTGACCACCAGCAGTAGGCAATGTGTGCAATTGGACGAGACAGACGGATGGGCCAGCGTCTCAAACCGGCAACTCATGGGTCGAAGGACGAGCCAAAGCAAGAACAAGAAGGAATTTCCTATTTGATTGAAAATTTCTTTGCAGTAAATCTTTCAAAACAAGAAAACTTTTAACTTCACTTAAGTGGTGCTGCATTTGGTAAGCAAATGTGTTTATGGGTCAACGAGCAGAGTGGACTGCAGCTATAAAACCAAAAAACTTCGTTCAGGGCAAACCAAAATCCACAGATTCATTTTCCTAACAAATGCAGCAAATATAACGAGAAGTAACCGACTTTCTAAGGACCTTCATCCTGCAGGATCTTTGGCTGGACAGAGGGACGATTTCTTTCTGTTTTTTTACAAATCCTTAAACTTTTGCATCAGTTCTCCCGTCTCATCAGCGCCATCAGGAGGTGAAACCATCAGTCTCCCGAATCATCCGTAAGTCAGAATGAACTCCGTTTCCTTTTGGGTCAGTTTGGGTCCAGCCCTGCCTTTGGAGGCGTTTCTCTAAGGGTGGCAGGTGGCCCCTCTCTGGGACCCCTGGTGAGTCTGGATGGGTCATTGTGTCCACAGATGGACGGGATTGGTCGGGTCCGGAGCTGAAAGGACTTCAGCCGGCTCCAGGCTGCTGAATGCATTCCAGCGCTGTGGTGAGGCGGACCGACGCCGCCGGCTGCTTCTCAGACACTTTCAGATGGAAGGTCAGAGGTCAGTTCAGAAGGCTGAGTCTAAATCATGTTTATTGTTTGTCCTCCTGCCACTTTGTGGCTCATTAAAACGGTTGTCATGCAAACATAGTTTTAGACATTCATAAGTGTCCTTTTGATTTTTCATCCAGTACTTTGAATGTGGATGGGTAAGACGAGGGAAAGCTGGGAATCTGTCCAGGAGCAGCAGATCCAACTCAGGCTGAACAGGTTAAAGGTCACAACAGGGAAACAGTGAGGCGGCTTGATCAGCAGCAAAGATGTTCACAAGTCAGTCCTGAAAGAACCAAACCGGTCCAATTTGTCTAAAACGGTCCAGTTTGTCTTCAGGCCGAAATTGTTAAATGAAAATGTAACAATTATTTCTAAGTCTTTACATTTTCATGCACAATGATGTCTTAGTCTTTAAACATTTACAGCCCAAAGCTCTGCTGGCGCAGGGTGGTAGCGTCTAGAAACTGGGTTTTCCCAGCAGAAACTTGTTGGACCCGCCTGGGATTCATGGATTTAAAGAGCAGATCTTCATCACATCCGATAAAAACTGGGACCAGGACTCGAGTCTCTCCAAGTCGAATCTGGAGTCTAATTTTACTGAAGAGCACCTCGGTCAGTCTAAAGCACGGTGGTGGAGGGATGGTGCTGTGGGCCATGGATCCATCTGAACCGGTTTGTCTCATCGACTCTAGATAAGTCAGTTATGAATAATGCTGCATATTGAATGAAGTAAATATTAATTAAGTGTTTTAAAAGTCAGGCAGCAGCTGAACGTGTTTTATAAAAACCAAACATATCTTGGGCTCAGCAGGAAACCCAAAGAACCGAACCGGGACACAAAATGAGCTGAATCCAAAGGGGATTCATGACGCTTCGATTTGTTTTGGGGTCACACCGCCATCAGGCCCACATGAAACAGAGGTGTTGGAATGGTCTAGTCAAAACCTGAACCTGACTGAGTTGCTGGGACCTTCAGAGATCCGAGCAGAAAGTCGGTTCTGATCCGTCAGACGTTTAATCAGGAGGATTCTGTTTCCTGCTGAGTGAAACCAAATGATTCAGCAGGAATATTAATCCACCAGGACACCGAACTGGACCGGTTCTGGTCTGGATGAACGATCCAAACAACCAGGAACGTCAAATTAAATGAAAGCTTCTGCTTCCTGTTGGTTCCTATCAGAACCGGCCCGTTTTACTGCTCCGGGTTCTGCTCTGGGTTACAGCTGTAGGCAGACTGGAGAATCGAATGGTTCCGGTTCCAGGTTCTCTCTGTCAGAACACAGCGGACCGCACGGCGCCGACCCGCCGGGCCGACCCGGCTCCCTCTGCTGCAGCAGTAAATCCTCCATCTGCATCTTTTTTTAGCATTTTTCTCTAATCCCCTCTCAGCTCAGTGCTGGGTCAGCACGGCCCGGACCGGTCCGCCTGCAGCTGGGGGAACCAAAGCCCGGTTCTGCTGGGACCGTTTGGGTCCGATCAGAACCACCAAAGTTAAACATACGACTCAATTTCACTGAGCATGGCGGTGGCAGCGTCATACTGTGGGGCTGGTACTGCAGCAGGAAGAGAAACGTTTCCTTTTTTAGTTTGTAAACTTAAAATTTGATGTTTATGCTGATTATTTACTTACTTAGCTAACTATTAGCTCCTAACTAAATATTTAACTAATATCTATACTCACTCCCTGATAAGAGGAAGTAGACTATCAAAATAAAAGCTGGGTGCAGACTGTTTCGTCTGGATTGCCTTTAAACGCCTCATTCTTTGTTTTTAGCTGAAAAGAGGAAAAGAAACGAAGAAGAAACAGGAAGAGCTTCAAAATCAGGAGTTTATCAAGAGATTCAGAAGACCCAGCTTTTATTTTGGTAGTCCACTTCCTGTTATTGGTAAGTGAACTTGTATATTAACAAAATACTTAGCTCTGAGGTAAATGTTTAGCTTCAAACTAAATATCTGGCTTATTGACTAATTTGGAACTAAATATTTATTTGGCAACTAAATGTTTAATTAACCGACTAAATACTTAGTTTGAAGCTAAATATGAAGCTTGATAACTAAATATTTAATTTGGAGCTAAGGATTTATTCAGCTACATATTAACAAGCTTAACATGCAGTTTGGTAAATAAATATTACGTTTGAGCTAAATAGACGCTAATATGTAAATGTACTAAATATTTAGTTTGAAGGTAAATATTTAGCTCCCAGCTCAGCATCACTGGGGCAGATTTAGCTTCATATTTCTCTCTGCTGTTTGTCATTAATGATTTATTTTAGTTGCTACATTAACTATTCAGAAATGCCTGAATCTGAAGGCGAAGTCGTCTCTAAATGTTTTTATGGCTCTTATGAATTATCTGTCTGTAAAAGTTTTAACCAAAGAATCTTAATCATTCATGATGGGGTTAATTTTCCTGTTTTTGTTGTGAAGGTTCTGTAAACTCTGCTGGTGATGACGGTGAAATACAGGCTAAATAAACATTCTTTAAAAATCATGAATGAAATCAGAAAAATGAAATGATTAAATGAATGACTAACATGGTGAAAAATTAACCACATTTTTTCTGACTGCTGGATAGAAAAATAACATGTTTTAGTTCAGCAAAACTAAAACAGATGGTTTTAGTTTTGGTCTTCTTTTAGTTAGGTTTTTTTAAAAGTCAAAAACATGTTTGTTTTATTTAATTTATTTATTAACAGTTTAATTTAACAAATAGCAGTTAAATCAGTTATTTGTTAAAATGACTGTAAAATAAACTGTTAATTTAATAGACATTATTTATTTAATTCTGTAATTATTTGTATTAATTTTTACTGTGTAACTTTATGATCGGCTCCTTATAGAGAACCAGGTAAAACCTGAATCTGACCCCAGATCTGCAGGCTGGAGCAGGTTTGCATCGATAAACACCTGAGGACCTGATCCCGGATCAGCGATCCTGGATGCTGCTGCGCTGCAGAGCATCATCCAGCCTCCGGGCCGGGCCGGTTCGGTTCGGCTCACCCAGCATGGAGAAGATGAAGTCCTTGGCCGTGTGGATCTCCAGAGCCCGCTGGTCGTCGTACTCCCGCTGGTCGTGCTTGCTGAACTCCTGGATGAGCCGGTTCAGGTCCTCCATGCGGGCCGCGGACCTGAAGTCCAGCTCGGGCCCGGAGCCGCCCTGGGGCAGCCTCCCCGCGGCCGTGGATGTGGGGCTGTTCCCGAGGCTGCCCGCCGAGCCGGTCCGACCGGAGAGCGCTGGCGCCGCCATGGTTCCTCCCTGCGGGTTCTCTCTACAGCTGCTGCCGCTGCCGATGGGCTGTTCTGGGCCGAGCCAAACCGAACCGAGCCGAGCCACACCAAATGCAAGCTCAGGAAGCAGCTGCGCCGCCTTCACAATAAAAGTCCCACCCACCGAAAAATCACTTCATCAATAAAACTGATTGATGAACATATTATTTACTGTTGAACAGAGACTGGTGTAAACTGTACTCAAGTGAGAGTAGCACTATTTCAACTTATTCTTTGTCAAGTAAAAGTACCAGGAAATAACTCAATTTAGAGTAAAACAAATATTTGGTAAAAGTTTACTCAAGTACTGAGATCAAATATCGATCATTTAATATTTAAAAATTACATCATGAGACGGAACAAAGCATAAAGTTAAGTGGAAATTTTCGTATTTTAAAGACAAAAATGACAAAATCAAAACAAGGCAAAAAAAAAAAATTCAAAATCAGTTTCTTTCTACATAAAACTTTCATTCAGTTGGTAGAGAAACCACAAATTTTATTCAAGTAAGAGTAAAATTACTTCATAGTAAAATTACTCAAGTAAAAGTAAAAAGTACAGCGCAGTAAAATTACTCCTAAAAGTACATTTTTCAAACAAATTGCTCAAGCAAATGTAGTTGAGTTAAAGTAATTAGATACCTAATTTTGGTGTTGAAAAATGATCATTATTAACGTTATAATAAACAAAAATACAAATTGAAGTGAAGTAATGTGTTTATATTCCATTCATTGGAAAATAATCAAAGATTATGGGATGTTTACTAATATTAAATATA
>NW_006800204.1:256077-257446 GCF_000485575.1 Poecilia formosa | reverse complement strand
AAGCTCCCAGGCCTCTGGTAGAGGACCCGAGCTCAGAGGATGAAAGAGACCACCCGCGGAGGGTGAGAAGGGAATTTTTATTTTTTTTTTATATATATATATATGTACATTTTCATCTACCTGAACATTAAATGTGCCATATCTTCTTATTCAGTAAATAAATGTTATTATAAACTTTTTGATAAGAAAATTACTAATAAAATAACAAAAACAAATAAATCATAGACAGTAGCTCTGGGGTTACACAAAATATACATATTTAAAAAATTAAAGTAAAAAAGAATTTAAACTAATTTTAAAAAGTATTAATACGTAGAGAATCAAATAGACATGTATTGAGGTTCACGTTTCAATCAGAACTTATTAAAATAGTTCAGTTTGTTGCAACTAAACAGTTACAATTTATTTTACTAACTTTAGTGATAGTATTGTTCTTTTGAGTTTTCTATAACAAATTCAAACAACTTGTGTTTAGTTCAATTTAGTTAATAATAATAATAATAATAATAATTATTATTATTATTATTATTATTATTATTATTATTATTATTATTGTCTTTTTTGTAGCTGATTTTTTCCCCCTATTATTTTCTTTTTTACGTTTTTTGAGGGGTGTTAATGTATCTGTTCTCTTTTATTTTGAAATTGGAGACGGATGTGATGCTGTGTCTTTATGATACTTTTTATTGTTTTGTTTTTGTCTGAATGTGCGCCGTCCCCTCCTGTCCGCCAGGTGTCGCTGTAATTCTCACAGGGCGTTCTGGCTGCTGGGCTCCGTCCTGCTGACCCGGTAGTAGCGTACCTACCTGCCGGTGAACCAGAGGACTCCAACATGGCCTGGAGGAGCTGCTCAGTCCTCTGCAGACTGATCGGAGGAGACCCGTTCCTGTGCTCCGTGAAAGGAGGGAGGTCAGTGAGCACCCTGCAACCGGAGGGAAAGCAGCCGGTCCCGGCCAGCGCCTCAGAGAACTCCGCTGGGTGGAGTTAGCATCTGTTAGCATGAGATAGCATGAGGAACAGTCAGATCCAGCTTATTGAGTTAATAACAAAGTTAGCTAAAGTTGCTAACTGCTGCTTGTTTGACTCAGTTTTTCAGTTAATTTATTTAAATTAAAACGTCACGTTTTAATTTAAATAATCAAAGTGAAGTGAAGGCCTTGTTTCATATTAAAATTATTTTGATAACGAAGATTTTTCATTTACTTCCTGAGTAACAGTTAGCATTAGCATTAACAGTTCTTCCAATTCCTCTAGACTTGCTAATTATTACTAGGGCTGAAACGATTCCTCGAATGATTCGAGTACCTCGATTACTAAAATATTCGTTTACAACAGCCCTAATTATTACAATGCTTATAAAATATAATTA
>NW_006800204.1:245623-255164 GCF_000485575.1 Poecilia formosa | reverse complement strand
GATTACTCGATTAATCGTAAGAATAATCGATAGATTACTCGATTACTAAAATATTCGTTTACAACAGCCCTAATTATTACAATGCTTATAAAATATAATTAATCAAATTTTATTTCTCCTTCATGACGTCAACAACCACCATAACAGTTTGAGTATCTTTTCTTGCTAATAGAACTTGCATAAAAATATATTTTCCTATTATTTATCACAGTCTGTTATTCAATAGGGCAGTTCCAGTATAAAGCAGTGGAAACAAAATACCAACATTAATACATAAAAATAGACTAGGGGTGGACTTAAAGTTTTATTGTGATATTTTGTGGTACTATTGTGATAACGATAGAAGTGACAATAAGAACTATTTATTACTTATAGGTAACTGAACAGTCAACACAAACACTTCTGCTGACAAACAAACCAATGTGTAACACGCTCCTTTACGCCACCAGCCTCATGAAAAAGTTTGATTTGTGTAAATTAACTGCACACAGTAACCGCATTTAATAACATTTTCACATTTTTTTGGATATTTATTGATACTCCATTATTGAACAAACAGTGGATAAAAAAGTAAAATAAATAATCCTGACAGTTTTATAGATTTTTAGAAGTCACTGATTGGAATTTATCATAACGATAAATTAGAATTATTCTAAAAAATTTACTACTATGAATGACAACTGATATGCTAAAAGTCTGCCCCTAAAGTACACATTTAAAATTAAATATAAAACAAATTGAAAACCAGTTTAACAGTATTTGGTTTTATTTTTCATCTCGGTGCTTTTAGCTACTGGGGCTGATGCGGCGCAGAAACGTTCACTCAGTGTTTATCATAGGTCAGCATGCTGGCGATGCCACACAGCATTTATGCTAACCTTAGCATTGTTGCTAATTGTCAGCACCATTCGCCATGATTGGGTCAGATCAGAACACTGGTTCCTTTAAATTCAGAAATGTTCTAGTTGTTTTATATTCTGGAGAACGTTTACATTTTAAAATATAAACTACATTATAAAATTTTAAAAGTATTATTAAAATAATTAAGAGAAAAAAAATAAATATGTGGGGAAAAAATAAGAAACTAAACTTTTTAAAAATTAAATTAAAACTAAATGCTAAAGTAAACTAAGTATAAAAACTAAACAATTAAACCCAAATAAATTTGTGTCCTTCCTGCAGCAGCCTGGTCCATCCCGTCAGTCTGCAGTGTGATTGGCTTCCTGCTGTTCCCTGTGTGTCCACTAGGTGGCCCGGCGGCTTCCAGCAGCACTGCAGCTTCAAGAAAGCGTCCAGAACGCCGGAACCAAAGCAGCCGGAGGGTCCAAGGCTGCAGAACCAGGCCCCATGCCCGCCGCGGTCCCCGGCTGCCCCGCGGGCCTTCAGCCGCCTCGTCAGGCCCTTCCTCTTCACCGTGGGGGTAGGCGGAGCCTGATGATCTCATCAGTGATGTCACAGGTCGCTCTAACTCCAGGTCAGTTCTCAGGCTGCTCCTTCGGCGCGGCGGCCATCTGGCAGTACGAGTCGCTGAAGTCCCGAGTCCAGAGCTACTTCGACGAGCTGCAAGCTGATTGGCTGCAGAAGCTGCGGCCTCAGAAACGAGGAGACGTCCGCAAGGAGGTGAGCGGGTCGGTCCGATCGGGTCGGTCTGGATCGGGTCGGTCCAAATCGACCTGGGAACCTGCTGATTGGCTGCTACTGTTTCAGATCAACCAATGGTGGAACAGCCTGACGGAAGGCCAGAAGACGGTGGCAGGTGAGTCCAGGTGGAGCTGCAGCAGGTGGAGCTGCAGCAGGTGGAGCTGCAGCAGGTGGAGCTGCAGCAGGTGGAGCTGCAGCAGGTCGGCCGACAGGTTCTGACAGGAACAATCCAGAAACAGGCGTTTGAGGGGCAACGTTTACAGAAAACATGGAGAAATTTAATCCAAGAGAATGAGAAGAAAATAAAACTCGTCAGAAACCTGGATTAACCAGATTATCCTGGACTAAATGTAAGATTAACTGGAGAAAAAATCCGTCTGAATCTGGAATAAACTGGAGATAAACCTGGGATTAAAACTTGGATTAAATCTGGGATAAGACAGAGATAAAAACCAGAATAAAAAGATTTTACTCCAGTTTTAGGCTGTGGTGTCTGGAGCTCAGAGATCGGACCAGAACCATTTCCTCCTGGCCGGTTCTGGAGCAGAACTCGGGTCGGGTCTAATCCGACTCAGAGACGCTTCATTTAATCCAGACTTCCTCCTCCTCTTCCTCAGGGATCATCGTTGCCAATGTCTTGGTGTTCTGCGCCTGGCCGCTGGTGCCGCTGCCCATCATGCTCCGCTACTTCACCTCCAGCCCCGCCTCCTGTGAGTCTGTCCTCTGGGCCAACTGCTGATCAGATTATCGATTATTGAAACAGTTGTTAGCTTGTTCAGTCATTGATGAATTATTAACTAGAGCATAAAGAGTTCAATCGGCTGAAACACAGTCAGAGCAGCAGCAGCAGTCAGTGACGCAGCGTGTCCCCTCAGCGGCCCTGTGTGTCCCCATGCTGCTGTCCACCTTCAGCCACATGTCCCTGTTCCACCTGGCAGCCAACATGTACGTCCTGTGGAGTTTCTCCAGCAGCGCTGTCTCCATGTTGGGCAGGGAACAGTTCCTGGCCGTCTACCTGTCCGCCGCCGTCACCTCCTCCTTCTCCAGCTACCTGTGGAAGACGGCCACAGGTCGCTACGGCCCGTCTGTCGGAGCGGTCAGTCCTCTGTCCAACATGTCCTCCTGTCCAACATGTACTCTTGTCCAACATGTCCTCCTGTCCTGCAGTCCGGCGCCATCATGGCCGTCCTCGCCCTCGTTTGCACCAAGATGCCTGAAGCCAAGCTGGCCATCATCTTCCTGCCCATGTTCACCTTCACCGCCGCCAACGTACGAAGCCCCGCCCACTTCCTGTTTTGGTGCTGACCCGGATCCGACCCCCCGCCTCACCTTCTGCCCCTCCCTTTGTCCGCAGGCCCTGAAGGCCATCGTTGCCATGGATACGGCCGGCCTACTGCTGGGATGGAGGTTCTTCGACCACGCCGCGCATCTGGGAGGAGCTCTGTTTGGGATGTGAGTTCCTCCAGAAAGAAAGTACACCCCGCTGCTATAGAAAGAAAGTGTGTGTGTGTGTGTGTGTGTGTGTTGTTGGGCTGTAGTTCCCAGTCTGACCTGAAGGGGGCAGCGCTGCGTTGCTGTGGGCTTCTGGCCTGACCTGCCTGTCTCTCCTCAGATGGTACATCCTGTTTGGACACGAGCTGATCTGGAAGAACCGCGAGCCGTTCGTCAAGCTGTGGCACGACCTGCGGACCCGGAGCGGGGGCGGGCCAGGCGGGCCGGGCGGCGCCGTCTAGGGACCACAACCGGGACTGGACTGTAGAATCATGTAAAGTTGTATAAATGTACAGCCAGCGCTCAACATTGGGAACCTGTGCGTCCGTCTTCTGGGTTCAGATGGATCAGAACCACTGCTGGTCGGGTTCTGATCTGGTATTTCTTCAACCGGATCATGTCTGACTCGGCTAAACATAAACTCCAGGTTCTGATGTTTTTTAGTAAAAAGTCAGATTTCTAGTTTTCTTTGTTTGTCGAGCTGAAGAAGAGTCAGCCAATGAGAGGAGGCGGAGGAGCAGCGATCTGATTGGCCGGAGCTCCATGGCTCTTTATTTATCTCTGTCAAATAAATCTGTAACATTTCCAGAACATGTTCCGACGGTGTCACTGCGCCCTCTGCTGGGCTCGTTATGAACAAAAGAAACCTTTATTTTTGTAATTACATTGTTTATGAGATTAGCTAAAGCTGTTAGACTGATGGGACACTAATTTATAACATGTTTACTCACATCTGATTATTCAACACACACATTTACTTGTTTATTTTGATCACAAAACGCGATTAGATCATAATTATGCTTATTTTTTTTCTTTCAACCATATACTATTTTTATGATCATAATGAAATACAAAAATAAATAAAAATTAGTTGATGGTACAGATAATTTTTTTATTACAGAGTGACATTTATATCCGTGCTCTTATTTTGAAGTTTGGCCCTACTAACAAAACTCAGTAACTATCAAACCGAATGAGTGAAAGTCGGTTCCAAAGAATCACTTCCTAAAGCGCTAGTTACAGGAAGATGTGTAACGACAGATTTAGGCCAGTTGAGGGCGATATACTGTGATGTAGCATATCAAGGTTTATGAATTTAGCGTTAGCTTCTGCTAATTGCCATCTTGGTGTACTGCTTTAGCACTAGCGTCAGCTAGTGTTGGTATTGTGCTTTAGCTAAACTGATGTTCATGATTACTGCTGCAGGGTTAATGTGGCTAACTGCACAGCTAACGTTTTAGTGATTTCCATTACTAGTAACAAGGAGTCTTCTCCAACATTCATGGTAAAAAAATCTTGAAACTTAAACTGTGATATTTTAACTCGAAACGATCAAAATGCTGGTTTGCTCCGACTTTCTCTGCTCTGGTATAAAATCTGATCGAGGTTCAGCCTGATCTGGGCTCTGGTGTCTCCTCAGAGACTGAACTGTAAATGTTTCTGGTTGGGCTGCAGAAAGATCAACCAGCACTGTTTTGTTGTTTCAATACTGAACTCAGCGGGCGGTTTGGCGCGATGAAGCAGGCGTGCAAACATGGAGCCAGTTTGATAAACAGGAGTCTGAAGTCCACCAACCGTCAGAAACCAGAGGAACATTTCTTCTCTCCGATCTGCTGCTACAAAGGTTCATGTCAGAAATACAAAAACTGTCAGAACAACAAATTCATTCTGTCTGGTTTTAAATTGGTTCTCAGGGAATTAAAAAATGAGCGAATAAAGGTTTCACGATGGTGCTGAAGTTGGAAGAGAAGCCAAACGGTCAGAACCAGCAGAATCTCTATAGAGCCAAAACAAGAGGTCAGCGTGGGAGCTGCTGGTGGTGAAACTGGGATCCCTGAGAGTCGATACTGGTGGGTGTGTTCAGCCTCTCCCAGAGTTCATCGACCTCCAGCAGACCTCGATCAGGCCGGGTTCCCACAGAGACGGTTCAGATCCAGCCACAGCGCCACAAAGCAACAGAAAACCTTCATCAGCCCTGAAATCTGAGCAGAAGGTAAGAAACAACCCGGCACCGGTTTGGTCGGCTCAACTGAACCTTTTTAGGGTTGCAGTAAAGACGGACGTGTTGCATTCATGACCCATTTTCAGATCGAGTGAAGACCAAAAGCTCAGGTAGTTTCAGGACAAACCTTCGCTGTTCAGTTTCCTCTCCCACCATCAGATTTAAAAAGTCATCTTTACCTGCTGTTCCCATCTTTTTAGAATTTTTTCAAGCATCTGTTAGTAGTTGTGTATTTATGTGCTGTCAGGTTATTTATTGTACTTACTGTATAATGTTGGGGACGTCAGACATAGTTGACCTAGAAAGACCAGGATCATCAGGTCTGATCTTGCTTCTAGCACCATGGAGAGAGTTAATCTCCAGAAACTGAGAGTAAATAGTTAAATGTCCTAAAGTCCTTTATCAAGTCAGAGGACTCCAAACATTCACGCTACGACGTAGCGGCTCTGACCAAACCGGGTAAAGAGCCTTTCCCAAGGACACAACGGCAAAGACAGGCAGAGCGGGGTTTCAACCAACAGCCCACCAGTTACAGGACAAGGCCAAGCATTGTTGATCTGATGGAGCTTTCCAGATGAACTCACTCAAAGTTTTACTGACTTTGACTGGGCCGTGACTGGGTTGCCGGTTCAAACCGCTGTTCAGTCATTGTATCCTTGGGCAAAACACTCCACCTACTGGAACCATTGGCGCCGGTGTATGGCAGCCTCCACCATCAGGGTGTGAATGGATGAATGTCGGGTAAAAGTGTTTGGAGTCTTTTGGACCTGATAAAGCAGGTACAAACCTCAAAAGCGATAGCACCTTAATTTTAACAGCTTTTAAGTTAAAGGCATAGAGGACCAAGAACGCCACCCTGAGGAACCCCAGAAACCAACATCTGCAGAGGAAGACCACAGCTGCTGAGTCCCTGCAGTCCCTTCATTGTCCGGGTGTGTCTCTGCGTGGACATCGGTCAGCATGGGGGTGTGTCTCCAGGTTCTGGGCCTGGTTCTGGGTGTTGTGTCCTGGTGTCTACAGTCCAGCTCTACAACCTCTCACACTTGGAAGGTGCGTAGCCAGGCAGAGACGGTCACCACCAGCTCCTGGCAGTTTGAAGGCCTGTGGATGAGCTGCGCTGCAACAGCGCTCGGGTCCGTCCAGTGCAGCAAGTTCAAGACGGTCCTGGGCCTCGACTGTGAGTGAAACATTAGCTTTCTGTGATCTAACCTCCTCCAAAATGTAGAATCGAGTCCACCGGACCATCAGAAGAATCATCCTAAAACACACTGATGTTCTGAAACTCCTGGCGTTCCTCTATGATGGCGGATGGGGTGTCAGAGCGCTCACTCTGCGGTTCTCCTGTCTGTCTACAGCTCACCTGCAGGCCTGCAGAGCTCTGATGATCTTGTCTCTGATCCTCGGTCTCGCCTCCATCATCGTCTCCATTCTCGGACTCAAATGCACGAAGATCGGCCGGATGGCGGAGCAGGTCAAGGAGCAGGTCGCCCTGAGCGGAGGAGTCTTGTTCATCCTCTCTGGTACGAAAACCCTGCAGGAAGTCTGGAGAACCAGAGGTCCAGATCAGTTTGTCAGACCAGAGTTCTGGACTGGTACTGCTGGCTTTACATTGCTGTTTCATCCTTCAGGCGTCTTCACCCTGACGGCGGTCTCCTGGTACGCCGCCAGAATCATCAACGAGTTCTATGACCCGTTCCACGCTGGACTGAAGTCAGTGACCTGCAGACGCCTCTGTACCTTCCTGAGTGTGTGTGTGTGTGTGTGTGTGTGTGTGTGTGTGTGTCTGTAACTCTAAGTGTGTGCTGCAGGTTTGAGATGGGTACTGGTCTGTACCTGGGCTGGGCGTCCTCTGGTCTGGCCATACTGGGAGGATCTCTGCTATGCTGCAGCTGTAGGCGGAGCGCCTACACACCCCCTCCGAGGTAAACACCAGCAGACTGCAGCACTGCTTGTGTCCAGTTGGGGGCACTGTGACAAGCTTAGTAGGCTGTTTCTGACCTCTGACCTCTGGCCTCTGCAGGCAGTTCTCCTACCACTCCAACTCCAGTGGTGGTCAGAGCATCTACAAAGCAGCTCCGGCCTCAGAGAGCACCAGCACCAAAGCGTACGTCTGACCTGGCGGTCACCCGCGACCTGATGAACCGCCGCCTGAACCCAGTTTTAACCCTGCCTGAACCTCATCTGAACCCCATCCGAACTTCATCTAAATCCCGTCTGAACCCTACAGTCCCAGAGTCCCGCAGGCTTCTCACTGTCCAACAGCTTCAGAACTCCATAAAGTTCTGCAGAAGCCCGTTTATGACCCGATCATTCAGACAACAGAACATCTAACACAACCCGAGGAACATGATGTTGAACCGTTTGTCCACCAGGTGTCGCCAAAGAGGCGCAATAACGCAGTTAGTTTGGCAGATTAAAACATTAAAGCAGCTCGTTTATTTATTCTGAAAACCAAATTTAGCAATTGGTGTTTTATAATTTCTCTCCAAGTTTTCTCCTGTTTCTCTTTCATCTTGAAGGTGTGTAGTTCACTCTTTTCGCCACCAGATGGCAGCAGATAATTACGTCTGAATCTTAACGGGAACTCCGGTCTGATTATGGATTTATGTCTGTCTCTGTTGGCCCTGAATGTTTTATTTGGTTTGTTTTATATGAATGAAAAATAAAATCAAATGAAAAACAAAAATGCGTCTGGATCATCCGTCTCTGTTGGCTCTGCGTCCATGAACTTCCTCTGACGTTAAAAATGTCCTCTCTGTCTTCTGGATGGTTTATCAGTTCAAACCAAAATGTCTTCCTGCCCTTATAAAACTAAAACTTCATCTGTCTGTCGAAGTGACTAAAATGTTTTGTTTGTGTGTGTTGTAAGTGAAGAAATCTGGTCCAGTCAAAGTAAACGCACAGTTCCTGGTCAGGGCAGATTTCTGTAAGTTTCTGTTTGGTGTAAAATTTAGCAACAAGAAATCAAATTAACATTTTCTTTACTTCATCCATCAGACGGCAGAAACGCTCTCAGACATCCTGTGACTGGTGCGTTCATGTCCGCTAATGTGCTAACGGTGGAGCTAATTTCTTGTTTAGCACTTTTGCTAACTTTGAAAACATTTAACGCACTTAGGTTCAACAAAATAAATTTTTATAGATACTAAAGCAAGAGCTAATTTTCTTGTTTTGCAAACTTTCATATAATTAAAGTTTGATATCTGTGTTTAAGTTTTGGTTATCCACTGTACGTTTATAATCATGCTCTTATTCTGAAGGGTGCTTACGCAGCAGTTCCGTTTCTTCACGTTTTACCACTGAATGTCTGAGGACATTGGAGAACATGTAGATTATGATGTGGTAATTAAGCTGGTGCTTGAGGGTTGTGATCTTTCAAAGGCAGGAATAATTTGTAGTTAGCGTGTTAGCATTAGCTCCTGCTATGTTTTTAGCGTTAGTAGAACCGAAGTTCACTGTTTTAGGGTTTAGCGAGCGGTGCTGCCCACTGCTGGGACTGAGTCTGCCGTCTTGGTGATAAACTTCACCTGAACAAGCAGAACGGTCAGAATCAACAGTTTCAGAGCAACCAGACGGAGTAAAACGGGTTTTTAGAGACAACAGAAAGCTACCGGTTCTGACCCGTTCTGGTTCCAACAGAGGTCCAGTCGGCTGGAGGCCCCAGAAATCTCTCATCACATTTTAATGGAGGGAAATCTTATCCAGCCGCTCCCTGAAGGAACGCAGGAGGAAAGGAGTGTGTTGTTATTCCAGCAGTATATCACATGAAAACAGGAACATGCCTGAATTCAGCCGCTAACAGATCCATACGTTATCCAGCTGGAGCTCAGTTAATAATCTGAATAGTGTGGCAGGCATTTATATTAAAACTTCAGCACAGATGTTGAACTTAACAAAACAGCCAAGAAAATTAATTTAGGGGAAGCTAAGAGTGCTAAACGTTTTCAAAGTTAGCAAAAGTGCTAAATGGAAAAATTAGCTCCACCATTATCGGATTAGCAGAAGTTCCCACTGTGTTCCCACAGTGGGAACACAGTAAATACCGTTTTTCTTTTATTTTAGTCCCTCCAGAAGGTCCAGGGTCTGAAACCATCACAGCTCACCTCAGTGAATCAGCTAACTGGTACCATGGATAATTAGATAACCAATGCTGTAATGAGTGTGTGTGCGTGCGTTTGTTTGTAATACCTTGTGGGGACCAATTGCTCCTCGTGGGGACCGGAGCCTGGTCCCCACGAGGGGAAACCCTGTTTTTGGGTCAGGGGTCAGAGTTAGGGCTAAGGTATGAATTGAGTTTTGGTTGGTTAGGGTTAGGGAAAGGGTAAAGGTCAGGTTTAGGCTGTAGAAATGAATGGAAGTCAATGGAAAGTCCCCACAAAGATAGCAACACAAACATGTGTGTGTGTG
>NW_006800204.1:242874-243929 GCF_000485575.1 Poecilia formosa | reverse complement strand
GAGGAGACATGGAGGAGACATGGAGGGGACATGGAGGAGACATAGAGGGGACATGGAGTGGACATGGAGGGGACATGGAGGAGACATGGAGGAGACATAGAGGGGACATGGAGGGGACATGGAGGGGACATGGAGGAGACATGGAGGAGACATGGAGGGGACATGGAGGGGACACGGAGGGGACATGGAGGGGACATGGAGGGGACATGGAGGAGACATAGAGGAGACATGGAGGAGACACGGAGGGGACACGGAGGGGACATGGAGGGGACATGGAGGGGACATGGAGGAGACATGGAGGGGACATGGAGGGGACATGGAGGAGACATGGAGGAGACACGGAGGAGACACGGAGGGGACACGGAGGGGACATGGAGGAGACATGGAGGGGACATGGAGGAGACACGGAGGGGACATGGAGGGGACATGGAGGAGACATGGAGGAGACATAGAGGGGACATGGAGGAGACACGGAGGGGACATGGAGGGGACATGGAGTGGACATGGAGGGGACATGGAGGGGACATGGAGGAGACATGGAGGGGACATGGAGTGGACATGGAGTGGACATGGAGGGGACATGGAGGAGACATGGAGGAGACATAGAGGGGACATGGAGGGGACACGGAGGAGACATGGAGGAGACATGGAGGGGACATGGAGGGGACATGGAGGGGACATGGAGGAGACATGGAGGGGACATGGAGGAGATATGAAGGGCACATGGAGGAGACATGGAGGAGACATGGAGGGGACATGAAGGGGACATGGAGGGGACATGGGGACATGGAGCGGACATGAAGGGGACATGGAGGGGACATGAAGGGGACATGAAGGGGACATGAAGGGGACATGGAGGGGACATGGGGACATGAAGGGGACATGAAGGGGACATGGAGGGGACATGGGGACATGAAGTGGACATGAAGGGGACATGAAGGGGACATGAAGTGGACATGGAGGGGACATGAAGTGGACATGAAGGGGACATGGAGGGGACATGAAGTGGACATGAAGGGGACATGAAGGGGACATGAAGTGGACATGAAGGGGAC
>NW_006800204.1:219936-241909 GCF_000485575.1 Poecilia formosa | reverse complement strand
GGAGGGGACATGAAGTGGACATGAAGGGGACATGAAGGGGACATGGAGGGGACATGAAGGGGACATGAAGGGGACATGAAGGGGACATGAAGGGGACATGGGGACATGAAGGGGACATGAAGTGGACATGAAGGGGACATGAAGTGGACATGGAGGGGACATGAAGGGGACATGAAGGGGACATGGGGACATGCTGCTCTCGGCTCATCATGACTTCATCAGGAAACTGAAAGCAGTTTAAAGTTTCACATCCCTTCAGATTTCTGCTGTTTCTTGTTTCTTGCATAAACATTTAAATTCTGGAATAGTTCATTTCTCTCATACTCCAAACTTCCACCCAGATGTCAAACTTTTTCCAGCTGAATGATCAAAATCGCCGAGATAATTAGAATTTATCCTGAAATGTTAAACTCAGAGATGCTAAACGCGCCAAGTGAAAGATTAGCTTCTCTGTTAGCGGATTAGCAGAAGCTAACATCTCATCAGACGTTCATGTCGAGTCGGGCCTTTGGGTTCTGTTGGGTCGGCTCTGGTTCTGGCCAGTTTTCTCTGACGGCGGTTTGTCTTTCTGCAGGATCACATTCAGCAGATGTTCTGTTCTGGATCCCCGTCCAGATAAATGATGGTCTTTTCTTTCTTGGCTCCTGGGTTTTCCAGTCTGCCAGCTGGTTCCGCTGCTGGACTCGGGACAGAACTTTAAGTTCTCCTGGAGGGGATGTAAAACGTGGCGATCGGAGCCTGCAGGTTCAGACGTTGTGTTTGTGGAGCTCCAGAGATGCTGGGCTGCAGTGAGTCATCGGTTCTTCTATCTGCTCTGAGCAGAACCGAGCCGCATTTCCTCCTTTCCTGACCAGTTTTCCTTCAGACATGAAGAGTCTGAGGAGGAAACCGAACTCGTTTTAGACGCTTTCCTTCCTTGCTGGCAGGTAGAGGAATCTTCTGCTGACGCATTTATGCCTCAGCTTTCTTCTGATCTAAAAACAAACCTCCTTCCTTCTGAATCTGCTGGATATTTTCAGCCAGAGATCAAATGAATCCAGGAATGGTTGTTAATAGCAGAAACATTTTTTTCGTGAAGCGTTGATGATAAAACTTTCGATTCTTCCTCTCAGCGGCCCTGTTGTGAAACCAGGATGAACCAACGACAGGAGTGAAATAAAAGCAGCTCTCAGCCCTTTGACTGTAAGAACTTCTCCTTTTGTGACCGACTGACCCGATTCAAACCACAAAAACACCTTTTAATACATTTGAACTGCTGACTCAGCAGCAGTTTTCCTCTTTCAGCAGCAGTTTGAGTTCAGACGCCTTCAGATCATCAAAAACAGTTCAGAGCTGTTTGACTTGTTTTAGCTGATTTTCAAACTGGACATTAAAATTATATGATATCTTTAATTTTTAAAATACAATCATTTACACAAAGCTCCTCCAAGAAAACAGAAATCTGCAGAAGCGGTTGGGAATCTTTGGGTTCCTCAGCCGTTGTGTCAGGAATTCGCAGGATTGATGTTTACATGCAGATTTATTCATAATTACAGGTTTTATTTAGCGGAAACAGAACCTGAGTTTGTTGATGTTCATAAACAGCAGCATCAGTTTAACACTTTAGTGCTGGAAGAAGAAGAACAGCTGACCTCTGACCTTTCCTCTGCTGACTCTTTAAAACAAAACTACAAGATTTTTCAGTCGTTAATGTTATTTTGTCCAGTTGCCAGGGGCGGATCTAGAAAAATATTTATGGGGTGGCAAGAGGGGGGCAGGGACTTTTTCAGGGGTGGCAGTATATATATATATATATATATATATATATATATATATATATATATATATATATATATATATATATATATATATATATATATATATATATACATATACACACACACAAAATAGTGTTTTTAACTTGCATTGTTTCAAAATGAGCTTCATGTAGCACTGAGGATTAAATATAATTTCTTAATGTAGTATAGTTAATTATTTTTACGTCTTTCATGCTGCTGCTCATTGATATGTATTACTGGATTGGACAGAGCCTATTAGTCACTATGTGATGCATCGAGCCCAGAAAACTATTCAGTTCCAATGCAGGACGAGCAGAAATCTGTCACAACAATATTAGTAGCGCCACCATGTGTTATCAGATATACTATTAGATACACTTAAAATAAAGATGATAAAACTGATGTTTGATACATAAATTCTCCGGGATACAAATCTATAAACAGTTTGGTTTCTGTTAGTTCTGTCAAGATGCAAGAAGGGGTGAATTTCTATTTATATTGGTCAATCGTTTTATTTTAAATATGCTGTAACAGCCGTAGTTTGACGACTGATATAAATATCTCCACGTTATACAAACAGAGGGGATTAGCTCAGTTTTTGTCGCTTGTATTTAGGAACTGCAGCAGCTGCAGGGCGCCACAATAAATCTACAATAAAGCTGATAAACAGGTGAAGACCCAAACTAGACAGAACCACTTCTGACTGTTTGCCAAACCAAACATCCAATAAAAGTTCCACCAAACCACTGGGGTCAAGTTTCTGGACACGGGCAAAAGAAGGTTCAATGTAACTTATTGATTGTTCTTGATTTATTTTCCTCTTTCTCCAATTACAGAGTTCAAACTTTCATTTGTTCTCATGCTACCTGCTCTGGTAAAAACCATCAGCCCCAAACCCAAATGCCTGCTGGTCCTGGAGGCCCCTAGCTTATAGGAAATGGACTGACCCAGGTTACTTCCTGTCTAAATTTAGAAAATACGTAAGAAAAGTAATAAAACAAACAAAAAAAATAAATGAAATCAATAATTATCAACCTACAAATAAACTCTGTAAATAATACAAAAAATAGACATTTTAGAGTAACAAAATTCAAATGCATAAAGAAATAAAGAAAAAAATAGCTCCAACAACTTCTATCCCGCCTTTTCTCGCTCTGTATGTCGGCATTACGTTGCCATGGCAACCGACAGACAGCAGCTCAACGAGCAGATAAAGCAGAGATACGTTCAATCCGATCAGGGGAATCAACACCAAACTAACATTTCCCACACAAAAAGTAGCAAAAACACCAAAACTGAACATCCAGTCCGTTACATTATGCTGTCAGGCTTAATGTCTATATTGTCATTATTAATAAGTTTTCGCCTGAACACAGCGGGGGTTGATTAGCTGATTTAAACAGCTGCTCTACTGATGACGTGGTGGCGGGTTGACCTGTTTAATGCTAACGGAACCAAAACACACCGAACTGCGCAGCACATGCTAAGGCTATCAAAGCGGGCTAACCACAGTTAGGCTAGCATAACTGACCCACTGCTCACTTGTTCAATGTTTTCTTTAAATTAAAACTTTTTCCTCACCTGTGAAATGTGAAGCCCTTGTTACCGTTATCTGTGGTTGAATTAACTGCTAAACTTTGCGTCCGTTGTTCTGATTCTTTGCGTGGTTGTAGTGGTTTCCTGACTCAATGGACAGCAATGGCGCATGTGTGACTTAAGATAAATCACTAATGTCCAGTCCAGTAATATTTATAAATGCTGCTGGCGCTGCACATTGTGTTGCATTCAACGTTATCGGAAAAAAGAGTTTCATGCGCTTAATGTCCTATTTGCCATAACAATTTATTGAATTCATTGTCGTGGCAACTGCCACCCGTGTTGCCACCCCAGTAGATCCGCCCCTGCCTGTTGCATCTCAAACTTTACTCTCCCAGTGTAGCGCCGCCTGGTGGCAGCGTGGAGGATGGCAGCAGGCAGCGCCCTTCCTGACCCCAGCGGTCCACCAGTCTGTGTCCTGGTCCTGGTTCTGGTCCCGATTCTGATCCCGGTTCTGATCTCGGTTCTGATCCCGGTTCTGATCTCGGTTCTGATCCCGGTTCTGGTCCCGGTTCTGATCCGGGTTCTGGTCTGGGTTCTGGGAGCTGCGTCTCTGTGGGACACATTTAATTCCCCACCATGACGGATTTCAGCCCCTCTGCTGTCAGCAGGAACATTGTTGATGTCCAGAACCGGGTTGAAACAGAGCCTGGCGGTTCTGGACGACCCAATCGGGTCTCAGGGATGAAAATAACCCTGCAGACGTTTTCCAGGAGGTCATTTATCTGAAACCTAAAACGTTTCATCGGTTGTTGGGTAATCAGACACATTCTCAGGTGTAATTAAAAACAACCTTTAAGAAGTGAACAGAACCGGAACAGAACCGGAACCTGATGCAGCTCTGTCTGCTAAAAGCAGACTCAGCTAAGCATTGAGATACAATAGTAAACAATAGCTATGCTAACAGGTCATAGGTCATGTTGGGTGACTGGTTCGGCATTAGTAAATTTACCAAAATGGATGAAAGTCAATGTAAAGTGCTGATCTGGGTGTGAGCAGCGCTCTGCTAACAGGAATGTAGCTCTGCTTTTCTCTGTGACACAAACTGACGCAGCGATTCCATCAGCACAGAAACATTCCTGATTCTTCCACACCAAATCTACCAGGAGGAGTCAGAGGTTTGTAATGAGGCACCGAAGAACAGGGAAATATGTCAAGGTTTAATAAATGAGCTGATCAGCCGCAGCTAAAAGCCTTCAGTCAGAGGCGGCTGGTGGTGCGGCTACGCTTCCCTGGACGAGTCTGAATGTTCAAATGAAAATAATCCATGATAATCCAACGGTATTCACACAGCAGAATCACACAAAGGGTTAAATTAGCTACATGCTAACAGTCTGTTCAGCAACCTGCAAAATATGCAGAATTTAATCATCAAATCATTATTAACTATTTAAATAAAGAAATCTCAGCAACATTTATCAAGAGCAGCATTAGCATCATGTTAACCGGACGAGAATTAGCATCATGCTAACGAGAGCAACATTAGCATCAAACTAACCAGAAGTGAATTAGCATCATGCTAACCAGAAGTGAATTAGCATCATGCTAACCAGAAGTGAGTTAGCATCATGCTAACGAGAGCAACATTAATAACTGATTATAAAGAACAAATGATTTTATTTATATTTAATTCAACGACTCTGATTGGCCAGATATTTATTAAATTTGCCTAGCAACCACACGTGATTGGCTGTTGAGCTGCAGACTAGCGCATCAGGAGAGAAGTGACTGTTGGGAGAAACTCACTGTTCAGTGAGGATCATTTGGTGGAAATATTGCATAAATATTCAGATTACATTCAGAAACACTATGAAGGAAAACTGGCTTTGATAATACATTGTTTAAATAATACTTATATGTATATATTCTATGGCCAACATTAAAGTAAAACTGTGAAGGTAAAAAATGAAATTGGTTCAATAAGGGACTAATTAGCTCTGGTTTCCGTGGAAACGCATATCGCCATAAGGACTTACTAATGGTCGGTTCTGCGGGGGCCGGCCCCCTGCTGGCCCCCGTCTAGAACCGCCCAGGACCATCAGGTGGAACCTCAGAGTGACAAACACAAATCATAATATTATGATTATTATTATTAAAAGCCCATCAGAAACATTCTGATCCAAACTTTCCTCTCATTTTACAGTTTTCAGTCCAGAACCGGAACATTTCCAGAGTTTGGGTTGAAAACGTTCAAAACAAACATTAATTTCTCATAAAAACACTGAATTTTTATCTCTGGATTTGTTTTCAATATCAGAAATATCAGCGTGAGCCCTTCAGGGACCGTAGGAAATCTGAGAGTCAGCTGCTAACTGCTGCAGCTAAAAGCTTGTAAACATTCTGGTTCTGGTTGCTTTTGGGTTACCTGATGGATGACTGCAGTAAACACACAAATAAATCATTTCCTGTCAATCCCGTATATCTGTTACTATGACACCAAGTTTTTAAGTCAAGAAAGTCATTATTAAAGAAAAAAAAATCTAATATTATCTGTAAAAAGTTATAAATCTGGTTTTTAAGTATTTTTATAGATGGCAGGTTTAACTTTCAGCACTTCTCGGTCTCTCGGTTCCAGCAGAGTTTAACAATAAATCATAAATGAATCTGTCGTCCGAGTGTCCCTGAACGCCCCTCGGGGCCGCTCGGGGACTCCCATCGTTGCGCAGATCGGAGGCGCATTCAGCGCAGCCAGCTGCGGGATTCGGACCGGTCGGAGCTGCGGGTCTCTCTGCTGACTTCCTCTCCCCGCTCTGGGCGCTCCCAGCCCGGGTCGTGACGCCGGACCGAGCCGCCATCATGTCTGCCACCAGTAAGTGGAGAAACGGCCGAAATCTGCAGAAATCAGAAGTTTTTCCACGCACAGAAATAAAGGAAGAACTTTTATTGAAGTAGATGAGTTCTGCAAATTTTCTCAGGAAAATTTAAGTTGCTTAATATGAACAAAACCAACAAATTTCCAGAATTTTCCAGATGATTTGAGGCTGTAAAATAATAAATTCTGCTGGTCCTGACGGGCTGGTGTTCTGGATCTCTGCTGGTTTGGAGCAGATCATTGAGTTTCTTTCTCCTCTTCTCTAAACTTTCAACTTTTCTTCTCTTTTGGTCTCTGAATGACTTTGATTTCACATTGAAATTAGCTTGAGGTCGCAGGACGAGTCACTGATTAACCCCAACAGATTGAGTCAGAGCCTGACATTTATTTACCGGCATAATTTAATTTAATCCCGAAGGAAATTCAGATTTTACTGCAGCTGATCCACCGGGCAGATCTGTCTGTTAAACAACTTTTATGAATTTATTTACTCATATAATCTATAACTAAGTTTTAACTTGCGGCAAGATATTTAAAGGTGCTGCTAGCGCCTCACACTGCCATCTAGTGGTTCAGTCTGGGACGACAGGAAGCAGCCTGCATGTGACTCAAATAAAAGATTTAGTGAAAAAAGTTGATTGATTCATAAATATGCTCATGTTAAAGGGGGAATTTTGCTGCACAGACATTTTGTGGGCAGATGAATAAAAATGGAGCCAGAGCATCTTAAATATCATGCAGATTTTCTTATTTCAGATCAGGAGCCAGATTTTCTCTTGAGCCACAAACACTGGAAAAAATATTTCTTCAGGTGGCTGTTTTTGTCCAGAGGGAAAAGGACAGGTGCTCTTGCGCCTCCTACTGTCTGTCTGTGCATATTACAATTCAATCAAGCGACTGAAAATGAAAAAAATGACGAACAAAGAAACAGTTTGGCAGATCCTGTGAAACCATCTTAGTGGCACATTGACTGATTTCTAAAGGTTTCATTCATTTTATTTGCATAATTTTATATTTTTCTTTTCTTTAACTGAAACAAACTAACTGTTTCACTGCGATAGAAACAGAGTTATTGACATTTTTTATTGTTTGAGGCGCCACATGGTAGCTTGAGGAGTCCCTCAGGGCTGTGCTTCTGGCCCTCGACTCACTTAAAGGTTTCTGCATCCATAAATCTGTACTTTTATGTTTAATTTGAGTAATTTAGTCATTTTTCTCTTATTTTAAATCTGCTCAGTTGGGTTTATACAAAGAGGGAACCTTTTGTAAAGGCTGATATCTGATCTGATTGCTGAACACCTGCAACCTGGAAGAGTTTTTATTGATCAGGTAAATCCCATCAGGCTGAAACATGTCCAGATGTTAGAAGGGATTCCATTTCTCAAATGTGCAAACTTAAAAAGAGAGAAAACTTTAGAAAAAGGAGGCAGGAAATGCAGCAAGTCCAAAGCCGTGGTGCCTTCACTGACTGCAGGAAATCTGAGGCTGTTTGAGTCCAGCGGCTGGATGTTGTGGGACTGATGAGCAAAGTCCAGGATCTGGTTTGGATTTGAGGGAAATATGTGAGCAGCAGCCAGCAGGTCTGGCCTGCAGACGCGCCTGAAACACCGAGCAGATTCTGGACCGGTTCCAGGGCGAAGCGGGCCGGTTCTGACCGCCGACCCGGTCGAGTCTGGATGAGTCCGGACGCGTTTTCCTGCAAACAAACAGAATAATGGCGGCTGATTAAAGCCTGTTCATTCATCTGTCACTCTCAACCTCCTCCTCTTCCTCCTCCTCTTCCTCACTGAAGCTCTGCAGGATGGAGTCATGAGAGGAAGATGAATGGACCAGAACACCCCCCCCTCTCCCCGCTGGTTCTGTCACTTCAGCTTCCTGTCGGTGACAGAAACACAAACTGACCCCCGTTGTGACATCACGGCAGCGCCAGCCTCTGATTGGTCACCGGAGCGACCGGCCTGAACTTCCTGGTGGCTGGCAGTGAAAGATGAGATGCGTTGTCATGGTTACGGCTTCCTGCATCTTGCTTGTGGACAAAGAGCTGCTTTGAAGCCTCAGCATCTCCTGGAGAAAAAACCAGTTTGAACTGAGATGAACTGAAATGTTCCCAGAAGTCTGTCGGCTCCGGTTCACGTCTGAACAGGCCGATCCAACCAGCCGTCCCGCTGAACGGACCAGAAACTCCAGGAAAAACGTTTCCTGGAGCCGCAGTCGCCTCCCGCCTGCCAACACATACAGCAGTCGCCATGGAAACGCGCCAAGATGGACGTCCAGAGGCGTTTTTACAGGCGATCAGCCGTCATAAAGCAGGAATGCAGACACACCGTCAGTCATCACCGTGACCCCTCCGTGACCCCGGCGGTTCTGGACCGCCTGAGTTCAGAACATCATCAGGCGGAACCAAAGCTGCAGATCCGACCGATCAGGTTCTGGTCTGGTTCTGCAGCCTGTCAGAGAAAAACTAAATATTTTAGTAAACACACTTGCCAATTAATTAAATGCTTAGATTGGAACTGTGACATTTATGAATGAATGAGTAACATGGTGAAAACATGACCAAGTGAATTTCCATATTTTGTCTCCAGTCAGGCTGAATAACCCAAACGGGCCTGGAGTTCCTCAGGGATCCGTTTCGGTTACCCTGTCTTTACGACCCTAATGCTTCTTCATTGATTATGTTTTGGACCTGAAGGTCGGAAACCTCCCCGGATCTGAACCGTTTCTAAAAGCAGAACCAACAGAGACCGCCTGAATGGGTCAGCCTGGGTCGGGTCCAAAAGCTGATCCCAGCAGATATTACCGACCGGAACCAGGAGTATTGGCCCTGAAACCAGATGGATTCCCGATGGAATGTTTGAAATGTTTTAGTCCATCTGCTGCAGGTCGCAGAAATCCACCAGAATACACAGCTGAAGCCAGAAGTTTACATACCCCCAATAAAAACACAGATCCACATTTTAGCATCCAAACGTCTTTCAGGACAGAATCTCCAAAATTATTTCTATGGGCTTCATGCCAGAACATTTTTAGAGATTTTTTTGAGTTTCTTTGAGTTGTGGATGCGTGTTTTCATTTGGTGTATGTAAACGTGGTTTCAGCGCATGTTACTGGTGGTGTCAGTAGAACCTGAGCAGGAGGATCGGTTCTGGTCGACCCACAGCAGCCTGAGGTTATGGAAACCTGCTGGGAGGATCAGCAGCAGCAGCAGCGCTGTTGTGAAAACAGAGAACTGAATGTCATGCTGGCTGTGACGCTAACTGGAGCTGGGACGCTAACTGGAGCTGTGACGCTAACTGGAGCTGGGACGCTAACTGGAGCTGGGACGCTAACTGGAGCTGGGACGCTAACTGGAGCTGTGATGCTAACTGGAGCTGTTACGCTAGCTGAAGCTGTTACTCTAACTAGAGCTGTGATGCTAACTGGAACTGGGACGCTAACTGGAGCTGGGACGCTAACTAGAGCTGTGACACTAACTGGAGCTGTGACTAACTGAAGATGCAATGCTCAATGCTAGATGTGATGCTAACTGAGGCACTGACACTAACTGGAGCTGGGACGCTAACTGGAGCTGTGACGCTAACTGGAGCTATGACTCTAACTGAAGATGTGATGCTCAATGCTAGCTGTGATGCTAACTGAGGCACTGACTAACTGGAGCTGTGACACTAACTGGAGCTGTGACGCTAACTGAGGCAGTGATGCTAGCTGCTGGCTACTATCCTGCTGGTTTTTATTTAGCTAGAGGGCAGGAGGTGTTTCATCTGGGAGCTCTTTGCTTCTCCTTAGTTGATATTTCAGGATATTCTACCAGAGATTCATTTGACAAGTGAACAACAAATCTGGAACCAGTTTAAGCAGAGGCTAATGTGCTAATAACCTCACAAATTTTTTGCTTAGCCCTTTTGCTAACAAATCTTCCCCTAAATTAATTCTTAAATCGCTAATTTAATTTGCTGTTTTGTAAATGTTCAGTTGAATAACGTTCAACATCTGAGTTGAAGTTTTGGTAGGTAGTTGTATGTTTAGATTCATGCTCTTATTTTGAAGTCTGTTTACACACCAGTTCCATTTCCTCTCCTCATTTTCTCTCTTTACAATAAATTTTATTTCGCAATTGGAAAGTATAGAACAAATGAATAAATGAGGTGTAATGGTTAAAATTGGTGCTTTAGCATTAGCTTTAGCTACATAACACGTTGGTTTAACGTTAGCAGAATTAATGTTTATGAGCGCTTTAGGGCTAGCGATGCTAACATGTCAGCTAGCAGTGCCTGCCACTGGTTGGATTGTTTTGGTTTAAAGATGGAGACCATCATGGTGGAACCTTCTTGTCAAGGGCTTGTAGAGATTAGCTGGATGTTATCAGGGTTAAAGTGACTTAGAGGAACAAAATGTCTTCATTCCTTTTGTAGTTTTATGTGTTTCCAGGTTTGACTTCATCATTCGCTTCACTCAAACACCAAAGCACAAAGTTTAATCAAGATTTAGAGCCTTAAGATAAGGGTGAACAAAACAAGTAGGAGATCTGATGACACCTGGATGTGTTTAGAGTCAACATCTGATTAAAAGCTGCAGATCGGATGGTCTGATGGTTACACCAACAACATGACTGACTCCATCTGACCTGCAGCAGCAGGGCAGCCTGTCCTGCTCACACTGCGCCTTCAGCTGCTGTTGGATCTTCTTAGGAAACAGTGAAGATAAAAAACTGCAGTAAAATGGAGGCTTTGTTGGTTCAAGACATCGAGACGTTTTTCCAGTTTTTCTGCGGTGATGCAACATCTGAAACGCTCTGGGTTTTTATGGTTCAGGTTGAAACTGTTTTTACAGGAGGAACCAGATATTTACATACTCTATGAAAACTCCTTTGTCTCCATCAGATGAAACTTCATGCATCGTTTTCATTGAATCGGTCAGTAGCTCTGACCCGTTCCTCCAGACGGAACCGGTAGAACTGGGTCGGGTTCTACCGGTTCGGGTCGGGTGCTCAGAAACCTTCTGGCTCCGCCCACTGGTTTTCTCTAAGACTGGATCAGACTTTGTTTTGGTCACTTTGGAGCCATTTTTAATGGGCCAGGTTTTAACCAGAAGCTTTCTGCTGAGCAGAACTAATTCTTCATTTACCGTTTGAAAACATTTAGCGCACTTAGCCTCCGCTAATTCATTCTTCTCAAACTTTCAAATGGATAAAGTTCAGAATCTGTGTTGATGTTTTCTGTTACTGACTGTTAGGATGTTTGTATTCATGCTCTTATTTTGAAGTCTGTTTCCTCTCCTCGCATTCTCTCTTTTATTCCAAGTAATTTTATTTAACAAATGGCAAGTATACAACAAATGAGGAGTAATGGTTGAAATTAGCATTAGCTTCTGCTAAAATCCGTGTTGGTTTAGCTCATTCCTTTTGTTGATCCTAACAGACATGAAGGTTTATTCTGATTTAACGTCAGATGGTCATTTTTTACAGTGTATGTAAATATCTGGTCCTGCTGCTGATCAGGAACCAGTGGAGCTGATGGAGGATCAATAAAAACCTTTATTGGCTCCAAAGTCTTGGTGCTGCTCTGTCAGACTGGGCTGATTCATTTGGGCGTCGTCCGCTGATCCGAACTCTGGAGCCACTGCTGGTTCTGGACGGTGGTTCTGGAGTTGCTGGTTCTGGACGGTGGTTCTGGAGTTGCTGGTTCTGGACGGTGGTTCTGGAGTTGCTGGTTCTGGACGGTGGTTCTGTTCCTGGATTGGAGCGGAAGGGTTTCTTATCGTCTTTATTCTGATTTCTCATAAGAACAAACAGCCATGAACTGTTTGCTGTGAGTTGAGCCACTGAAGAACTTCTGGTTCTGGTTCTGGTTCTGGTCTGGCTGATAAACCAGAGAAATCTTCCTCATTCAGCCTCTTCATTTATGTTTAAGAAGGAACTGGGAGAAGTTCTGTGGATTGTTTACTGGACAGCAGTCATGATCCAAACGTCTGGAACCAGTTGGGCTAACTCGCTATTAGCTCAACTAAATTTCACTTAGCATTTTTGCTAACTCTGTAAAAGTTCAGCGCACTCATCTTCCCATAAATTAATTTTTCCAGATAAATTTTAAAGCATTGATTAACCTTTTATAAACTTTGACTTGAATAAAGTTCGATGTCTGCGTTGAAGTTCATGCTCTTATTTTGAAGTGCTTGAAGGCTGTTTATAGCATTCCTGTTTGTCTCTTTTCTCCATTATTTCAAACAGCAAAAATACAGGAACAAAAATTCACAAGATTTAATCTGAGGTCATTATGGAATAAGTGAATTGTTGCTCCTGCAGTCTCTCAGGAGCAGATGAGTTTTGAACTGAAGTTAGTGCTTTAGCGCCATGTTGTTGTAGCGCTTCAGCACTCAGCTAGTTAGCAATAGTCAGTCCTAACCAGCTGAGTGCTGAATATTGCGGCTAAGTGTTGGTGTTGTGTTTAACGCTTTAGCATTAGCAGTTAGCATTGCTAACTTTTTAGCTAGCGACGCCTAGCTGCACTTTAGCCATTTGGTTAATTGATGTTTAAGGACAGTTTGGATTCGGCTGATCGGGTTTTTCTAAAGTTCTTCAGATTCTCCATCAGCTGCTGACATTTTTATGTTTACAACTTTATTTATTTAAATATTTTAACTCCTGCTGCCTGCCCGCTGGGTTTCAGTCTCCACCTTTTTAGCTGCAAACCGGACCGGGTGCAAACCGGACCGTGCCAGCGGCCATGTTTTTGAGGAGCTTCTGCATTCAGGCGGCTCCATCCGCGTTTCCTTCCAGCCGGATATGAACCAGAGACGCTCCGTTGGTTTGGGTTGTGTAAGTCTGGCTGCAGGCGGATGAAGGATGAGGGCGGTTCTGAGCTTTCAGAACCTGCGGTCCGGTAAGCGACTGGGCTGCATCTGTGTCTGATTAAAGCAAAGCTCTGACTCAGCAGCGTTTCTGCAGAGAAGCAGCTGCTGGGATGAAGCTGCGGAGGAGAGTTCCGGTTCTGACCCGCTGGATGAGTGAAAGGTTCTGACTGGGCTCGTGTTCCAGAACCAGCTGACTGACCCGGCCTGCAGCGCCGTGGGAAACGTCCACATCAAACTGACCGTCCATCAGCAGATTCCCACAGAAACAGGATGGTTTGAGTCAAACCAGAGAGAAACAACGGCTGATTGTGAAACAACAAACCCAAAATGTTCCAGTTCGTCTCCCATCACTTCAGGAAAAACGTTGCAGACCGGTTGGTTCAGTTCAGCTTCTCTGGCTTTGAGTTCATCAAACCAAGGAGAGTTTGAGCTGTGGCGGGCCGAGGCGTCTGTCCAGGCAGACAACAAACCGAAACGTTGATCCGTCTGGCAGCGGTAAACTTTACTGCAGCTGCTCTATCAGGTTTCTGTCAGTAGAAAAATGGTGCCTGATTTGACTGTTGGATGCAGGATTGAATATCCTCATTCATCCTGTGAGTCGGACGCCTTGTTTTCCCTGGAGGTTTTTCTGCCAGGCCTCAGATGAATAAACTTTAAATCTCCAGGATGTCCACAGATGAACCGGGCAGTTCTGCTGTGTTCAAGTCTTTTTTAGCAAGCTATCTGTCGAATCCAGGAATAAATCTGACTACTGTCATCTGTTTTTCCGCTGTTTGCTGGAAAGTGATGCGGTTCTGACCAATCAGCAGCTGGGAGCCTGAAGCAGGAAGTAGTCGATCAGCTTATGAAATGATTTTTATTCCAGTTTTCCTGCTGCCGTCTGATTATCTCTGCAGTAGTTTGTCATGAAGCGGCTGCAGGTCAGGGCTGAGCCTGGTTGGGTATCTGCTTGCCTTCCTGATTCCTGTTTGTGTCTGGTGACCATAAAAGGTCGAGACGTCGTGACCTCGTCCTGTTGAACACGACGTTCTGTTCGCAGGAACCTGAGCTGCTGCTGGCAGGATGAGACCAAGAATCAGCGCAGAGTTTTATTTTTCTGTGAATTTCATGGAGTTGCATAATATAAATAAATCTTCATGACTTTGTCAGGATAAGAGTTTGACTGCAGGAGATCCTGGCAGCTGCTGATCCTGAAGCTCAGACACTTTTAAATGAACCGTAAAAACAGAGAAGAGATTTTGTTGCTGCAACATTTAACAGTAATGTTGTCATGCTGGGATTATCTGATATCATTTCCAAAGTTCATCAGATTAATAATCCAAAGATTCATCAGCTGAACATCAGAAGCTGATAGAACGAGTGAAATCAAACCGTTAGCGTCTGGAAGCTTCTGGTTCAGGTTCTTCAGGGTTTTTATTTTTTATTCTCAGTCATGGGCACCGCTAACTAAAATGTTAGCCCTGCTAACCCTGAAGCACTAATCATAAACATTAGCTCTGCTAGTGCTAAAACTCTGCAGGCCCATGCTAAAGCGCTACACCATAAGTGTAAATCCAGTCCTGGGGGGCCGCTGCCCTGCAGCTTTTAGATGAGCCTCTGCTGCAGCACCTGAACAGGCTTTGGAGATCTGATCTACAGCAGGAGGAGGAAATGAAGCCGTTTCATTCCAGAGTTTTGTCCCTGTGGCACATCTGAAACCTGCAGGACAGCAGAGGACTGGAGTTTGACACCCCTGTAAACAAGGGATTTATCGGAAGCTAATGCTAACGTGCTAAATCAACGAGGTATTTAGCTAAAACTAATGCTAAAGCATTAGCTTCAATTCAAGTGATATCTGCCCTTGATAACCTGCAGTCCTGCAGCACCAGTTGAGTTTGGACATGTTGTGTAGCGATCCTAAATGTTGTTTTATTTTGTTCCTGTATATTTTTCCTTTTTGAAAGAAAGTTTTTGGGTCTAATAAATCTCAAACTTCTTGATGGATTCTTAAAAGCTCAACACAGATCTTCAAATTTATTCAACTGAAAGTAAATTAACTCTTTAGGATTTTTCTGGAAAAATTCATTCATGTGAAGCCAAGTGAGCTAAATGTTTCTGAAGTTAGCAGAAAATGCTAATCCAAACATGAGCTTCTCTATTAGCGGGTCAGTAGAAAGTGAACTGATGTCACTGAACCAATGACTTTATTAAATTGAATAAAGTGAATGTGACGCTCGGGTTATAAATGTTAAATATTTGCAAGTTTAGGAGCCAAAAAATCAGCAGAAACCATCAAACAGGCGACAGAAAAATGTGAAATTATTCAGAGAGAAACAAACAGCCTGAAGTGATGAAGCTACGGCCCTGAGCTGCTGTCTGATGTTGGGGGGAACCGGTGCCCTTTGACCCTGCCGTGCCCAGGGGCCCCTGAGCATTGTGCCAGCCGGGCCCCGGCCCCCGCCCTGCGGCGAGCAGCATGGGACCCCGGAGTCCTCGCCTCCGTCCGTCACACTATCGCTGTCCTTTCCGCCCCATTGTTTGTGTCCAGCAGCTTCCGCGATGCCCTGCGACCCTCTGGAAGAAAACAGGCTGTGCGAGCGCCGCCGGGGCTGCTGGGTATTTATGGAAGCGGCCGCCACTGAATCACTTCCCACTTCACTCTGTAGCAGCGTCTCTGTGTGTGTGTGTGTGTGTGTGACTTTCCTTTACAAGTCTGTTTGCTGCCTTAGAAGTGGTTTCTATTTCTGGCTGCAGCCGCGCGTCCTGAGCTGGTGAGACTGGAAACCAGCAACATGAACAACATCCGCTCCCAGTCCACCTCCAGGGGTGTTTACCGCTGCTGCTCCCGCTCTCATTCATCTGGGGCCAACCCGACTGCAGCGCTACCAGCTAGCATCCAAACCTGCATGCTAGCTGACCGATCCAGTTGCAGCCGCTGGTCTCCATCATTAATGAAGCAGATTAATGACCCAATACTTGCAGAAAAAAGTCGTAAAATTGCGAGAAAAAAGTTTTTCCAATGAGAAAAGTTTCAGCATCTGATGTTTGTGGTTCTTTGAAACAGTCATTTCAGAATCCTCCTACTCAGTCATTTGATGGTTATGTGTTTAAAAGTTAAGTATTTCCTTAATTGTGAAACAAATACCCAGTGGTTGGCACATTTATGCTAACAACTGCTAGCAGCAGAGCTAATTTTTAGTGTAGCGCTTCATCAGTTAGCACACTTAGCTTTCCCTAAAGTAATTTTTCCAGATAAATTCTGAACTCTAGAATTTGGTTGTTTTGCAAACCTTCAGATGAATAAAGCTCAGTATCAGTTCTTCAAACAGTTAGATGCTCGTGCTCTTATTTTGAAGCAGTTTTGTTTACAGTAGATTGAAAACCTGTATTGGTCTTAAATTTGCAAGATGAGAGTTTGAAAATGGCCAAAACTTTTTTTTGTCCGGCTGAATGAAGGTTGAAGTTCAGACACGTAATTATTAACGTCGCCTGCTGCAGTTTGCAGGCTAAAATAAAAACTCATCCATGGAAGTCATCAACATGTTTTCTGTGCATTAACATGTAAATAAATAATGTAGCGCTAAACCAGGAACTACAGATCAGTAGGTCTCTCGCCTCTTGCATAAAGAGTTTTCAGTTTTCACACTAAAGCTTGGCGTTCGGATGGTTCAGACTGGTGTTCCTTAAACTGTTTTGGTTTAAAGTGAATAACGCAATACTGTTGCTGTTCTGCGATACTTAACCAGTTGGTGAACAATCCTCACTTCTCAGACATTTTCCTTCACACCAGAAGGTTCATGACAGTTTTACAGAGATTCAGTATCTAGAAAACACTTTGTATCGGCATGCAATCAGCTGCTGTGATCCATTCAGACCCATTATGCTGGTCCCGATAGCCTGGCTCTGGCTGTTGGCTCAGTGACTCTGACTGATTGGCACAAGATGCTTGAGCTTAGATCAGGCTGAAAGTTTCTCCATCCACCTCATCTCTGAGTGTCGGTGTAAAAGCCTTATCGGTCATGATGGATGTTCAAGTTGACAGAAAGGGCTTAAACTAGCAACGCACATCACCTGAGGGCCGATTTAATCATTAATGTGTTTCCTAGGAACCACTGCGGTGCCACTAAGATGGTCTCTGCAGCCGCCCAACGTCTGTTAATGTTTGCAGACTTTATGGCTCTTTGTCCTGTCGGCGTTTGGACTGTGAGATCATGACGGTTTATGACTGATTCAACGATCTGCGTGGCGTTCCACCATGCTTTATGGTGATTACCTGTCCTCCATATTTAGGGGTTTGAGCTGGACCTCATTGAAGTTGTTGGTAGCAGAACGTAAAACTGGAGACTTGATGTTTCAGCCAATCAGGAAGGCAGAGTAAGAATCTCAGAGCAGATTTTCAAAATGCTCCTTTTGACTGAAGGTCTGCAGGAAAAGCAAAGTAAAGTCAGAAGGGTGGAAGTGTCTCTGCGGTCCTGAAGCCAGGCGTTAACGTTTAGCTTCTGATCAAACATTTACCTGCTGGACTCAGTTTCTCAATAAAACGAACAGCGTCAGTCAGGGTGTGTCTCATAGTGTCTGATTTGTTAAGATGTTTCCATTAAAATTAGCAAGTTGACGTTTGTAGAGATTTCTGTTTCTGCTGATCTTCTTGGTCTTTCCGTCAGACTAAAACCTGTTTACGACACAACAAATGAGGATTTGAAGTGATGATGATGATGAATCAATGACCCAATGAAGACATTGCAGGAGGAGACATGTTGTCCCAACGCCGTCAGTCTGGTCCTCCTTGTTGTCTGAACAGCTCTCAGAAAGGATAAACCTACCAGAATCAGATCTCATCATCCCTCAGGGCACCATGTCCAGAGGACAGGAAGTTATTCTGGAAACAAAATAAAGTGTAGATCATTCCTGCACAGAGATTGGACCAGTTTATTGTTCAGAGATCTGTGGCTTTCCAGAAAGTAGTTACCCGTTTTTAAAGCTATGGATAAGCTAACAAAACAACCACAAGAAGTCTTGTTTCCAGTCTGGACTCTGGTAAAGGTCAGAGGTTAAGGTTGATGAACCCTACTAGACATTAGGAAGTAAACATGCGGTCTAACTCTAGTCTGGAAAAGTCCTTGAATGTCTCCACTTGTTGATTTGTGTCCAGATGGACTGGAGCTGGTCCAGTGAACGCATCATGATGAAAAATTGTGATAAAGCTGAAGACCTTGGAACTAGGGATGAACCAATGGTGAACTTTAAAAAGTTTGACCTTCCGATTTGTCTTTGCCAAGTTGGTACCAATAGGGTGGCCAATGTGAGCCACTGGAGGAGGCTGAATTTCAGATCTTTGCTAAGATATATAAGGTTGGTGGATTTGCTCGGTTTCTCAGGGAAGTGTCAGTCAATCAATGATCTCCCAAAATGAAGGAAATCAGAGCCGATTTCTTGGTGCACATGTAGCTGGAACATTTTTACCTGATCTGGTTTTAAAACACGACATTGTTGATCATATCTAATTTCATTTAGGTTTAGATCGGGAGTTTAGAGACTCCAGGGCTGACTGGTTGATTGATCAATCGATGTCTCTTTTTCCGTCCTCAGGTGTTCCCATCCCAGTCCCCCCACCCCCAGCTCCATCATGCCTATCCTCAAGAACCTCCCTGTGCGCCTGAAAGGCGGTGGTCCAGTTCTAGACAACGCCTTGTTCTTCCGCAGGATGAGTCTCAACATCACTCCCCACCACAACCCCTTCGAACACGATGATGACAATATTCATGGCAATGGCGGCCATGAAAGCCACTGGTCGCCTGGAAGCTCGCTGTTGGACGGCGACGTGCCGAGGGACCGCAACCCATTTGAGGATGAGGAGGACGAGAACGAGGCCAACGAAGGCAAGAAGGGAAATGGCAGTGGAGGGTCAGTGAAGGGTTCGTTCAAGTTTAAGTCGCCGCTGAAGAGTCTCGGAAAGCTCGGGAAGAACCTGAGGATGTCGGGAAAGAGCAAAGATGGCGACACACCGTCCCCACAAGGGTCGCTGCAGGGAACGCCGTCGCCTTCACAGAAGAAGAAGAGAGGCAGGAGGAGCTCAGAGGGCAGTCTGCTCAGGTAAGAGACTGCTTACCCTTCTATAGATTTCACCGGATAAGAAACGACAGAAACGAGGGACATATGACTCAGATCCTCTAGTGACAGAAACATTTATGTTTCATCTATTCATAGAAGCATTGATTTTTCTTTGGTTTTGTTTACTAAAGCTACTTTGATAAAACTTGGCAGTAGATTTGATATATTTTGCCTTTTCATAATAAAAAGGAACAAACAAGAAGGATAACAGACGAATGGTACATCACCAGAGATGCTCAACCTACGACCGCTAGTGGTTGAATGGCTGACAGTCGGACTCTTCTTGTTTCTTTAAGATGTTTCACTTCTGATTTGAAATCTCTCTAAAGACCTCAGGGATGCAGGCCTTAGAGGTTAAAGTAGTTTGTATAAAGTATTTTATGTTTTAATGTCCAACTGGAAGACTTTCTTCACCTCACAACAGCCAGAGATGCTGTAGTCTGAGTTGGGTGGTTGAGTTGAGGTTCCAAACAAACTGAAATCGTGATAAATAAAGATCAGATCCCGACTTGCTGCCATCTCTTCCAGATTTGCAGGAAAATACCGTGACACCCTGAGCTCCCGCAAGGAATCCTTCACCAACGGCGAGCTGAACTGCTCGGAGAGCGACTGCGACTCTGTCAGCCGGCGCCTAACCTTCATGAAGATGGTGGGCCTGGGGAAGCTGAAGAGGGAGTCCATTACTGACCGAATGTCCCAGGGCCCTGAGGACCAGCCGGTGCAGGAGGAAGTGGTGGAGGAGGTCAAACCCAGAGAGCCTCTGTCAGGTAGGAGAGCCACAAGGAATGGCTGGAGGCAACCAAACGCCCCCTAGAGGCCAATTGGCTTTGGTCCATTTAGTCCCAATGACCTTTCTCCTGAAACACATGTTGAAGTTAGGGTAAGTTTTTGGTCTCGAGGGTTAAAGCTTCGAACACCACTGATGTAAACCATGAATGGTCCCAGGATTAGACTGTTGCTTCTGAATCGAGTCGTAGTTTCTTTGGGAAATTGTTGAGTGAGTCTGAACTGGAGCGCCAAGTGACTCTGTTACCAAACACTCAGAGTATTTTGGGCTCAGGGGAAGTGATTGGTCTTCTGTGGCTCAGTGTGAGGAAGGGAAGTCCAGCGGCATGATTGAGGCTCAGCTCCTTGTTCTGGCTTTGTACGGAGAAACAATCCAGTGGCGTTCCTCTGGTCCGCTGCGGCGCTCTAGTTCAGACCCGAACCCGGCACTCTCCAGGTGTTTTCCTCCCCTGGAAGCCGTTTTATCGTCCAGTTTGTTTTCACATCACCCTACCGATCTTATCAGCGTTTCTTAGACGCGACGCCAACAATCAGCCGAGTGCCGCTGAAGGTGATCCAGTGACAGCCTGGAATCTGACTGGGAAGTGTGTGATATCGTAAATATGTGGAGACTTCCTTTTGTTTATTCCCAGCCTGTTGACTCTGCTATTTCGTAATGAGGGTTTGGTTCCTCCACACCCTTGTTTACACCCTCAACCAGAGCAGGTTTGTTTCCATAAATGATTAATCGGATATTTTCTCCGTCATTTGTCTGACTCTGAAAGGTCGGAAAAGGGGAAAGTTTGCGGTGGAAAGTGCCGTAGTGAAACAAAGTGGGTTTAATCAATGTTTGAGTGTTTAAAGCTCCATGATCACCATCTGCCAACGTTTACTTTACCTCAAAGAGCCGGTGCTGATAAGCGCAGAGCGGCTCCACCTGCCCAGCCGAGCCGAGCCCGGCTGCTGCTTTTTATCTGTAACTCTGGGAACTGATTAAAGCTGCAGATAAGCCCAGAACTATTAATACCCCTGCAGCTTTCCGTTATCTTTGGTAATGAGCTTTGAGGCTGGAAGGCCTCCTTTCCATCACCCTAATGATTCCCGCCCTCCACAGAGCAGATTAGAGGCAGAACTCCAGGACCTTCAGATGACCTCCAGTCATTAGAAACACCAGGTCAGTTTGGGGAAAAACAACCTGAACCTGCTGGGGTTATGAATATTTTTGGACTTGATTGTATTTGATTCTGAAGGACAAACGCAGAGAGAGAGCAGTTTATGTTCACTTCAAAAAACTTTATTACAACTTAATTAACTTTTTCACTGTCAGTCATTCATGTAGCAGAATCCAGCTTCTATAGTTACACATTTAGTTTGAGGCTAAGAATTTAACTTCAAGCGAAATACTTAACTAGTATTATGATAAATATTTATAATGCTTAATAACAAGCTAATTAGTAGGTAGCAGTTAGCTCAATATTTAGCTAACATATTCATAGCTAAATAATATGGATATGAGTTTGAAACTAAATATTTAGTTGGCAGCTAAATACTTAGCTCTAACCTAAATATTTGCCTAACAGTTCCATATTAGCTAATCCATATTGGCTATATGCTAATAATTACAAATATTATAAATATTTAGCTTATATATTCATATTAGCTAATCTATATTGTCTATATCCTGATGTGAATATATTAGCTAAATGTTTAGTTTGAAACTATGATATTTATAAATGAATGAATGAATGAATGACATGGTGAAAATATGCCTTTGAAACCTGAACCTCATTTTTTTCTCATATAACAGGCTAACCCTGTTAATTTTTGTCAGTGTAACTTTACAAACAGCGCCCCCTACCGTCCCCCCCCCCTCCAAGTGTGTTTTCTGTGGACTTAGAGACCTGAGGAGCTCCTCAGGGATCACGCCCCATCTACCTGTTTTTTGTGGTTGTGTCATGGTTCAGGGTTTGGTGAGGTGAGATGAGACGCAGGCAGCCAGGATGAAGGTGAAAATGATGAATTTAATGATTCAGAGTCCACAGGGAAACAGACTTAGACGAGGGTGATTCACGAGTCCACAGGG
>NW_006800204.1:197097-217301 GCF_000485575.1 Poecilia formosa | reverse complement strand
TATAGTCACTTAGAAAAGAAGCTCAAAGAAAGGTGAGCTCTGTGAGGTGATGCTAGCAAAGCTAGCTGTACTGGGACAAACTGTTTAATATGAAAAAACTTTGTGTTTGTATGTGTTTTTTCATATTAAAACTTTCTCCTTGGTCATTGTTCATAGTTAAGTGTTGTTTTGCTCTGGTTAATGCAGCAGATAGTTGTGGTTTCTGACATGTGCAGTATGGGCGGCCGCCCAGGGCGTTATCTTGTTAGGGATGGCACCAGAACTGATTGTGGCTCAGAGATGAAGCAAAGCAGAACGAAGAGTTTGAATTGATAATGATATATTAAATCTATTTCTGCTCTAAGTATTTAATATCTAGATGTTTTTATGGGAATATGATTTTTTTTTTCCAGATCATTTTAAGAAGCAATTTTGATCATATTTCACATTTTATTGAGTCATGTAGCACGGGGCGCCAGTCAGTTAGGTGGTCTCAACTACAGCACTACCGAAGCACCAAAGTTTCTGCCAGTGAATTTCCAGCCTGGATGTTTATGAATTCTCCGTTTGAGAGATTGGTGGTGAAGATCAGCAGGTTTGTGTTCAGGTGACGCGAAAAGCAGCGATTCAGCAGATCAGGTTGCTGCTGACGGTGTGTGTGTGTGTGTGTGTGTGTGTGTGTGTGTGTGTGTGTGTGTGTGCGCGCAATGCAGGTCCAAACAGCCTTTAATCCTGTTTAAACTCATCACACATCAGGCTCCGCCGTCGCGCCGTGACGTTTTACTGAGAATAATTTCACCTCCAGGTCCGGTTCCAGGAACCAGACATGGATCCGAACCAGGATGATTCCTGGAACCGGAGCGGTTCTCATCCTAAAGGAACTGGACCGATGAAATGTCCCGATCAGAATGCAGTGAGGTGGACAGCAGCTGCGTTTTCAGTGGCCAGATAAAATAAATTCACTTTACAGAAAAACGGTTATTTAGAGAAAACTTTTAGATAAAAAGTAATTGGTGTTTTTTATTTTCCTCATATTTCAAAAAGCTGCAACGAAAACAGTTTTTTTACTTCACGAGTCACATGACCACTAACCGGATGATGCCGCTGGTGGAAACCACAAAGAAGACGACAGGAAGTGGTTGGAGGGCAAAGTTTTTTAATGACTCACCTGTGATTTTATTGTTTCTTATTTGCTGGATGAAAAGTCAGATGAAAATGAAAATATATTAAATTATTTCATTTGCAAAATAGTTATAATTGTAGTTTGTATAGTTTTAGTCTTAGATTTATTTTATATTTGCTCTATATTTTATTATTTATTTGCTACTTGGGTGAAAAATGTTTCATCCATGGATTAATAATCTTCAATCATGAAATATGTTACTTTGCTAAAAATATTTTTAATTTGTATCAAAAAACAAAATAAACTTCATATTTACCTCAATGGAAGAAATGTATTCATTTTTTTGCTCCATTTTAAATTTTAAATGCTGTAAAAATAAATTTTCTGAGAAAAAGTTTCATTTTTCTCAGTCGGCTGCAAAGAAAGGAGCGGTGTGTTCACTGACCTTAGGAAAACTGCCCTGCTCCCGGTTCTGGTCCGGTTCTGGCCCTGTTCTGATCTGGTTCTGGTCCAGTTCTGGTCCGGTTCTGATATGGTTCTGATCAGGTTCTGATCTGATTCTGGCCTGGTTCTGGTCGGGTTTTGGCCCAGTTCTGCTCCGGTTCTGGTGTGACCTGGCTGGGACGCTACGGTGATGGAATCAGAGAACCGGGTCGGCGCCAGCAGCAGAGACGTTTTGCTTCAGTTCATCTCAGATCCAAAGCAGGGAACAAATTCTTCCCTCAAACGAATAAGAACAGAAATCTGCTTCATCGTTTCTCCGTTTAAACTGCGCTTGTCGATGCGGGCAGCAAAGTTACACAACCAGAAATAACAGCAGTAATTTTTATCTTTTAGCCCAGAGAGACGACATGTTCTCACCACAACCTAAGTCAGATATTTAGCTAGCGTGCTTAATATTTAGCTATGAACTAAGTATTTAATTAGCAAACTAAATATTTAGTAGCTGAACTACATATTTGGCCTCAAACTACGTTTAGTTTGAATTGTTTTACATTTATAAATGAATGTAGAACGTGGTGATTATATGACTTTGATTTTTAATCCCCTTTTCTGTATGACATAAAAACACAAACCTGCCTCCTCAGTTTGCTGACATGAAATCAAACTAAACCTTTTCTGTTGGAGGATCACATGATCCATGAGGCGCTTTTATTGTGAAAATCCCTCAGATTCATTTGATTGCAGCAGAAAACAACCCGGGGTCATATGGAGACACCTGGAGACACAAACATGTTACAAGCCTGCAGAATGCTCTGTAACCTTCACACTCCCTGCTAGCATGTGAGCGAGGTCAGAGCCGGTCCAGAGACAGAGCGCCATTTGTTCTGCTGCAGCGTTGCCGTGACGACGGGCCGCTCTGTCCCGCTGGGGAATCTGACCTTGAACGCACCGTTTAATGAACCCACATTCAGCTTACCTGCAGCTTTCAGCAACGTGATGCTGCAAAGCTGAAAATAGCTTTTAGTTAGCTAACCACATATTTACTTAGCAAGCTAAATAACTAGCTTGGAACTAATGTTTTTGTTTGTAAAGCTTACAAAACAAATAAGTTTACAAACTAGATATTTGCTTTGTTCTTAAAACTAAATATTTAGTTTGTAAATAACATATTAGTCATAAACCACACACTTTGTTTGAATACTCAGCTTGCTAGCTGAATGTTGCTGCTAGCGCCTTAGAGTGTGTTTATCGTCTAGATGTGTGATGATGTGGATTCTCCGTTCGGCTTGATGAATTTTAAACTGAATGAAAATGAAAAGTGACTAAATGTCTTTATTCTTATTTCTTGTTAAAAAAAAAAAGATTTTCTGGATTTTTTGACGTCAGTCCATACGACTGCTCCGGCCCGCTCCGAGTCGGGTCGGTCTGGTTCTGTTCATCCAGCAGATGTTCTGGTCTCAACTGGTCTTGGTTTGGCCTGGTTCCTTAGGGGACAGAACCGCCGTAGAAAAGGATCCTGGTTCTGGACGGAACCGACCAATGGGAGCGTTTAAACGAGACAAGCGGCAGCTCTGATTGGTCCAAACAGGATGTTACTCTGACATGAAGTCAGCGAGTTTCTGACTTCACCATGGCGATGATGATGATGATGGTGGTGATGATGGTGGTGGTGAGGTAGAGGGTGGAGGTGGGCGGGGCTAAATGCTGCCAGCTGGAACAGATTTCCTCTGCAGGCCCAAACTGAACAATAAGAGCTTTAACACACTGTAACATAAGGAGTGTGTGTTCCTTAACATGTGAGGGTGTGTATCCCTCCATCCAGAGGTCCCACCCTGTGTGTGTGTGTGTGAGCCTGTAGGGACCGGGCCGGTTCGGCATCAGGCGTGTTGGGACAAAGTGAGGACATTCAGGCTGAATGTTTCTCACATTATTCAACATTTGGGGGAATTAATGCTGCATCAGTCAATTAGTTTTCCACCGATTTTTAGTGTACCTTTAATAAAGATATTTATTCTTTCATGTAAATCTGAGCATCATCTGCATGGATCTGTGATGAGAATAAAAACCAAGAAAATCCTGAGGAGTAATTTTGAGCCAACATCAGAACCCTGAGGTTCGAGTCAGAACCCGAAGTTGATCTGTTTCCAGCAGCCATGTTGTTTGTTTATAAACTGTTCTAAACATGCAGATATGTGGAACGCCGGGAAGCCCCTGAAATCATCAGTGTGGTTCTGACTGAGTCTCAGAACCAGACTGATTCTGCTGGAAGCTGAGCGGATCCGCTGGCATTGTTCTGCCTGGAAAGATGCTCTTCCTCTGCGTGAACCTCTTCCTCCGACCAGGACGACATCTGGAAGCTCCGCTTCCTCCAGCACACCCTCCAGACTTTTATTGTGAAAGAGTCACCTTGGAAAAGCTCTGCATTTTTCAGATGATAATTGCAGCTGGGAGATGAGATCGATCTTTTCACAGATTCTCTGTTTCATATTAAACATGGAGACAATTTGAACAAATATGTTCTTTTTTTTAAAAAAAATTAATAAAAGTTACAAACTTGAAAGTCATTTAAAGTTTTTCTGTTGCTGGTTTTCCAAGCTGTTATATAAAAACATGCAGAAGAAATTAAATCACACTTTGTTTCAGCAAAAGCATTTAAAAGATGAAATGGCAGCCATCTTTAATTCCAAGATGGCTGCCATTTGTCATAATGTTCGATTCATCATGTCCAGACTCAGTTTCACAGGTTACAAGGTTTAAACACCCTCAGTAAGATTTTAGCAGCTGCAGTAAAATCTGGCAGCCATCTTGGAATCCAACATGGTGGGGAGTGTTTTAGTCTGTTTTCTTCTGGACTCAGTTTGTTTTTGAAATGGAACATTTTTCCTCCAGTCTTGGAGATCCTGCAGCTGGTGAAGAAGCGCGACCTCTTCCTGGCCGACACCCACATCCTGGAGCTGGAGCAGGAGTGCAACGCCGCCGAGCCCGAGGACGTCGCCGGCCCCACCGTCAAAGATGGCGGCCGCAGGAAGGCGAAAGACGTGGAGCTGCTGTACGAGGAGCTGCAGAAGGAGCTGTGGGCCGTGGTCAGGGAGTCGCTCCGGGCCCCGACAGCGGGGCCCAACCTGGGGCTGGTGGTGCAGGTGAGGGCCGACAGGTGGACGTGGAGAACATTCCTGTGACATTTCAGGCCTAAGAGAGGAAAAACTTCCTGTCCCCAGGTGCTACAGCAGGAAGAGGAAGCAGATAAAGCCTGGGCCCTCAGCGAGGCGGCAGCCCCTGGGGGCCCTAGGCCTCGCCACCTCAAGCAGAGGTGGAGGGAGGCGGTGGAGGAGGCGGCTGACTCCTCGTTGCCCCAGAGGGCAGAGTTCACGGCTGGAGAGCTGGACAAGTACCTGGACCGGCTCCGAGCCAGGGTGGTGGAGGACCTGGGAGCGGCCAAGAGGAACGTCGTCTCCATCTACCCCGAAGACTTCCAGGGCTTCCAGGTGAGACTGGACACAGAACTGGACCTGTCCACCCCAGGCCCTCACTTATCACCCTGACCTTTGACCCCTACCAGGTGTATGTGGAGAGCTACCACCAGGCGGTCGCCAGGCGCCTGAAGGTCATCACCGACAACCAGCTGGAGATCACAGACATCTACTCTCTGCTGGACTGGCTGTACAACATCTACAGCAGGTAGGGACTGGCTGGTTCTGGAGACCCAAAACCTTCACACCAGACCGGGTCATCTGATCACATGACCGGGTCACCTGAACAGTTGGGCTGAAGCTGATCAGCTGACTCAACCATTTGTAGAGAAGATCCTGCGCAATAGTTCACTTCCTGTTTTGGAGCGGTCTCAGGTCCGCTTGGTGTTCACATGGGCATTCAAACCGAACCAGAGTTCACTTCATCTAAAACATGAAGGAAAGTAGCTGAACACAAACTTGGCTGCGTCGCCTTTTAGCCAAAATAAGTCGTTACTTTCTTTGGTCTTATAGCAACCAGAACAGTCAAGCCTGGGTGCAATTTGGAGGTGTGTGTCCTGCTGCATCCAATTAAATCCAGAATTATTTTAACTATTGTGCAATGTGAAACAAGGGTCTGGAGAATGACTGACATAAACGTATTTCTGTATATTAGAATAAATTTTTACTAAAGTGTCCTGAGACGATAAAATATGGATAAAAATTTGAACTCAAACTGTTAAACCTGTTCATGACCAGGAAACTCAGGAAGGTGTTTTGATCTTCTGGGTTTTACTGAACTGGAGTGGATCAGGCGTTGAGCTTGAGTCTGAACACCGGTCTATCTGTGTGTGTGTGTGTGTGTGTGTGTGTGTGTGTGTGTGTGTGTGTGTGTGTGTGTGTGTGCTGGATGTTTTCTAGAGATGTTCTGGGGACGGTGTGCATCACCAGTCCGTTTAACCGCTCCCAGCTGAGTCCTCTGCTGCCTGCAGAGACGGTGGACCGACTGGAGCTGGACTGCCTCAATTCTGTCCGGGTGAGACGCTCAAATACACCAGCGGGGGGCGACATTCCCACTCATCAAAGGCAGATGATCTGAGGTGCTTTTGATTTGATGGCCGGCTCCTCCCTCTGCAGGCAAAGGTGACCACTGAGCTGAGTCAGGTTCTGGAGGACGAGGAGAAACGGTGGATGGAGACGCTGCACGTCGAAGAGTACCACATCACGCTGGCTAAAACCGTCATCCAGGTAGAGCGTTTCCACGGTTACAGCACATGGGATAGGGCTTCCTTTCTGACCAAGTGAACAAATCAGAACAAATTATGAGTTGATTATGAAGAACTTCTTTTTGTTTTCTGGATCCGTCCTTCAGCTGCAGCCAAAGTCAACATTAAGCAATTCCTGATTTCACGCACACGCGCACACACACACACACACACACCCCCCCACACACACACACACACATATGGTCAACTCTCTGCTGCTCTCTAGTGGGCAAAGCAAATAACTGCAACCCTAACCAGTTTTCATCTGCACATCAGAAAATTCAACACAATTAAACACCATGAAAGTCTCATTTTACGACTCCAGCACCTTATAAATAAAGTCGTCACCATGGTAACCATCTGCTGCTGTCGTCTCAGAGGCTGCAGGTAGATCTGGAGCGGTCGGCGTCCATCAACAGGAGTCTGGGCTCCCGGGTGGCTCAGTGCAGCCTGAACGGACTGGCAGACTTCCTGTACAGGTACGCCGACTTGCTGCTGAGCATTGGATCCTCTTCCTGCTGCAGAACCAAAATGTGACTGGACTTAAGGTCCGGTTCTGCTCAGAATTTTTTTTAAATGTATCTTAATGACGGTCGTTCTTCCTGGTTTAACAAGGAGCTGTGATTAGCGTTTCACATAATTTCAGCTTGGTTTGGATATTTGTTCCTTTGAAATGTCAAATTATCATTTAAAAACAAATGTTTGTATTTCTTGAGGTTAATTTGATCATATTTAAAACTTTGTTTGATCTGAAACATTTAAGTAAGTTGAAAAAAGCAGAAGAAATATATAGGAGGGTGAATACTTTTCTCACTGCTCTGTGTGCATGTCGGCTGAATACCATCTCCTTTAAACCATTTAAAGTTCTAAATAACAATGAAAGTTCTGGAAGCCAGTGAATTTGTGGTGCTCCATTTTGGCTACTCTGGATGTTGTAGAGTTCATTCCTAAAGATGTGGAGCGGCACGGTGAAAATGTTACTCTGTTCCCTCAGCTTCCAGCGTAAAGTGGAGATGTTCCATGAAGGGATGCAGAGCGGCATGTTTGGGGACAACGACGACGGATACGTGTCCAAAACCATCGCCATGGTCAACTGCTGCCCTCCTTTCCGGTACGCACCAATCCTACTTTTGGAGCATACACTTTAAATATCTCCACATTTAAACTGTGCTTCACATACAAGCCCAGTTTAAATGAGGAGATATTTAAACTGTATGTCTGATTGCTACATGTTTTTATCACCAGGATGGTTTATTTTTCCATCTTTCCTTTAAGAACGTTATGCTAATGTTTTCTGTTTCTGTGCTATGTTTATGTTTGGAAATCATTTGGAAATTTTATGAATGAATTATTAAGTGACATTGCTCAGCAATATTAGGCATGTTTTGGAAATACTGAGTTAGGGACATAAATTAGGAGTTAATGGGGCCCCAGAGGCCTCAGTTTGGTGTTGAAATGATTCAACTTCAGTTTTCTCCGGTGTTATGCTGTATATGCTCCCTGGTCACCAGCATCATTTATTACTCTAATATATCTCATTGTTTGCTTTGTTCCAGTTAAGAGAAGTACTGGGATTAATAAATCCAGATTGCTTAATTCTGCATAAAAGTCCCCTGAAACCATAAACTGGCAGGAAACAGAAAACTGAATGTCTCTTTATTCTGAAAGTCTATTTGTATTTTTAAGTGAAATTTGTATTTTGGGATAAATAAAGATTTTTGACATAATTTTTGTGTTCGCCACATACAGGAAAAAGTGAGTCCCTATAAATACCCCAAAAGTCACAGTGGTGTCATGAACCATGAATACCTGTATGAGTGTAAGTGTGTGCGTACGCTTGTGTGTACACACACACTGAACACACACACACTGCACTGTGTGTGTGTGTGTGTTTGTTTGTAATACCTCGTGGGGATCATTTTCCTGACACATACTATGCTATGAGGACCTATTGCTCCTTGTGGGAACCGAAGCCTGGGCCCCACAAGGGGATCGCTGTTTTTGGGTCAAGGGTCAGATTTAGGTCTAAGGAGTCAATAGAGTTTAGGTTAGGTTTAGGTTTATGGGGTCAGGCTGTAGAAATTAACGGAAGTCGATGTAAACTCCTTGTGGGTGTGTGCATATGTGTGTGCAGAGGTTTTGTGCAGCGCTGTGCACAGTGTGACCCGTCAGTCAGTGAGGACTCTCTGCGGCGAGCAAACAAGTCTCTGGACCACATCGTCCAGCAGGGCGTCAGGGTTCTGTCTGAGCGACTCTACCTGCACATCAGGGTACCACACACACACACACACACACACACACACACACACACACACACACACACACACACACACAGAGTCTAAGAGACTACCTCTCAGATGCATTAAATGTATTAATATCTGGTATTAATATTTACAGAGAAACTCAGAAATCACTGCTCTGTTTAGAACTGATGTTTTATTTCTCTTATTTATTTCGGTTTATTTCCTGCCTGTTCTGTTGGTAATGAAACTTATCCGCCTTCAGCACCTCCACCCCTCCAGCTTCACGTTTATCATTCCAATAATAGAAGAGCTGATTCTGCGCTTTAGCATTTAAAACATCTATCACACTTAGCTTCTAAATTACTTTTTCCATAGAAATTATAAAAAGCTAATTTTCTTGGTCATTATGAAAAACTTTCAGTTGCATAAAGTTCAACATCTGTGTTGAAATTTTGGTTATCAGTTGTTAAGAGTTCTTCAAGTAGTTTACATTCATGCTTTTATTATGAAGTCTGTTTACGCAGCTGTTCCATTTCCTCTCCTCACGTTCTGTTTTTATTAAACTTTATTAAGCACATGGCAAGAATGCAACAAACGAACAAATGAGGTTCATAGAAAAATACAACTCTTCCATGAAAAACAAACAGGGGAGTTCACTAAACAAATACATGGAAAAATCCAAATGTATTTGAATTATTTTGAGAGCCTTTATGTTGAGACTCCTCATGTTCTCAACCCTTAAAGATGTTTATTCTGTACCCAGAATGCATCGCTGCAGTTCAACAGTAAGTGGTTTAAAATTTGCAGATTTCTGGTAAATTAGGCTAAATTAACAACAGTTAGCAAAACTCATTAATTGTAAAACTGAAACCATGGGTGAAAGGTCACTTCCTGAAACACAAAGCAGACAGGAAGAAGAGTAAAGGTTAAATTTGGCTCTGTTGAAGGAGAAATGTTTTAACATGGCTGAAATTAGTGCTTTAGCTTCTGGTAGCTATGTTAGCATATTGCTTTTTATGATTAGACTTATTGAAACCAACTTGTTAGTTTGTGGTGTTTTCACTGGAGTGTCATCCAAAGCTGATCCTCTCAGTGGCTAAATATCAGAAGTGATGATGATGATGATATTGATGATGACGATGATGATGACAATGATGATGATGGCTGTATTTTTGCAGCTGTTCTTTGAGCGCCTTGTTAAGAGGAAGTGGCTGACCAACGTGGAGCCGTACGATCAGATTGAAGCTGCCATCAAGGAGGATTTTAAGAAATATCGCAGGATGGACAATCCTCCCTATGAGGTAGCACGGTTGCTATGGTTACAGGTTTTTCTTTGTAGTTTAGTTTTATTTTGTTGTGACTTTTTGTTTGTCTAATCCAGTTAGTTTTAATTAGTTTTTAGAGTATATTTGCTAGTTTTGTTATTAGTTAAATATTGTTTAGTTTTTTGTTTAGAACGTAGTTTTAGTTTTTTCATACTTTGGTTAATTTTTAGGTGCAGGATTCAAAAAGGTAATTTGGGTAATTAACTGAAAAACCATTTTCAAAGTATTCATCCAGTTATTGTTGAACAACCAGCTGACTGTGGAGTTTTTGCTGTCGCCATTTTGTGTGCTAGCGTAGCATAGCGTAGCCGCCAGGAAGAGAACGATGCGCCGTAATTTACCGACAGCTGACATAAACTGCCTGTGTGAGGAAAAAAATCTATTTCACATCAATTCAAAAGGCTGAAGAATAGATTCATAAACACAAAAACTATGGGTATTATATAACTTATAGTTTATTCTGTGCCCAGATATCATCATCAGCTGCACCAGTTATAGTTTTCTCCCATTAGTTATCATTTTTATTCATTTCAGTTGCTTTCTTAATTTCAGTTTTTGCTGCTTTGTTTGTTTTATTTAACTGTAATAACCTCTGTATGAGAGGAGCTGCTGCAGCGCCCCCTGCAGGCTGGAGCTGCTGGATTCATCTACGCTGTCTGTCCCTCAGCTGCTGGTGGCTGAAGTCCACCGGCGGGTGGTGATGGAGTACCTCCGCTCCATCATGAGGGGCCGGATCATCTGCACCTCCATGAAGATGAGGAAGAGGATGGCCGGCCGGCTCCGAGACGAAGGGAGGCAGATCAAAGCGCTCTTCAAAGACCTGGTGAGTCCCGAAGGAAGATCTGAGCATCTTCTGGTCTTTGAAAGCCATCATCAGTACACCCAATAAAGAAACCAGGGTTGCCAGGTCTGACCGTTTCCAGCTCAACAAGAACATAAAAAAACTCCTAAAACCAAACCTCAACATTCAGGATAGCTCCAGAAAACATCATTTAAATACGGTACATTTAAAACCTGACGTCCCAGACGTCATCCAAAAAACAGCTGAAACACTGAGAGCCTTTAAATCTCAACTTAAAACCCACCTGTTATGGCTAAATTAGGGTTAGAGTGCGGGTTTTTGATGTCTTCAATGTTTTTAATGTTTTTATCTCTTTTTTAAAATTTTTCCCCTTTTTTTTCTTTTTCCAAAATCTCTTTCTTTCTTACTGTTTATTCAATGTCACTTGCTGTTTTTATTTTGTTTTTTAATTATGTAAAGCACCTTGAAATGCCTTCCTGCTGAAATGTACTATACAAATAAATTTTGATTGATTGATTGATTGATTGATTGATTGATTGATTGATTGATTAATTGATTGATTAATTGATCCACTGCATTCAGACTTGTGATAATTCACATTTTTGGTTTATCATATTCTGACCAGAACCAGATAACATTGATGTTACCTTTTAAATCATGATGTTGGCATTTCTGTTTTTCATTATTACCACATAGTGACACTGACAAATCACTGATGATGTCACATTTTACAGGTTCTAGAGATTTCAAAATAAACTAAATAATAAGTGCAGCAATGCAGCATTTTATTAAACATTTTGTGCATTTCTGCCACATAACCAAGATTTTTAAAGAATTTTCCTAACTTTTCTAAAAACCCAACAAATGTTGTGAAAAGCAGCTCAAATTTAAATATTCCACAAAAAGCAACCCAATCTGGCAACGCTGAAAGAAACTTGCCGCCTCCCTGAACTGTGGCGCCCTCTTGTGGATGAAAACAGTGAGGACTGTGCAGCTTTCCAATCACGTCTCACTCAAAAGAACCTGAACAGGAAGTGTCCAGATGAGTGTGTCAGTGTGCGGTCTGTGTGTGTCGCAGGAGTCTCCGTCCAGCTGGTTGGACAGCGCGCTGTCCCACATCTCAGAGCTCATCCAGCTGGAGGACATCCCGTCCATCCAGATGGAGGTGGGAGTCCTGGTCAGGGAGTTTCCAGACGTCAGGTACATGAATTGTTCCTCCAGCAAGACGAGACGAGCTGCGAGTTATTTTACTGTTGTAGACAAAACAATGTAGCGAAGCATCATGTTACATGCAGTTATTCACTGCGGCAACATTTATGAATACAGAAGCAACCGAGACATGAAAAGTGATCCCATGTTCAGCCTGTTACATTGGTTCTGCTTCCAAACTGATTTATTTTGAACTTAAATCTGCTGATGTAAAATAATATTTAACTTAATGTGAAAAAGTTCTGCAGATCTTTGGTTTTGATCAGCTTCTCCCAACAAATCTTCCTCAAACAAAACCTGTCAGGATTTTCTGACTCATCTGCCTCTGAACAGTCAGAAGGTTTTTGTGTATTCAGGTGTTAGCATCACATAACGTAAAATAATTCTTATTTCTATTCAAATCTGTTCTTAGCCTTAATTTTCCATCAGCAGCTAAAGAGAAGCTGACTGACAAACTGAATCACTCAGTTCCTCCAGCTGTTCAAACTTCTGAGAAATGTTCCCTGATTTCCAAACTTTGATCTGGCACTCGTAGTCCCAGATCAACGTCAAACCCCTGAGATATTTGATTACAATCAAGGAGGTTACCAATTAGTTAACTATGTTTTCCTCCATATCTATGTTTTCCAGGGTTTTAAAGCTACAGTAACTTTTATAAAAAATATTTTCTACATCTCTGTTCAAACTGTTAGCATGTTGGTTTGTTATGAGACAGATAATTTGTGAAAAGATTGATCTCCTCTGTCTTCTCCCAGTGCTAATTAGAAACAACCAGGCAGGCTTTAGCGCTGCCAATCACCCTCTGTGTGGTGTTACTCATCCCCCTGTGTAATTTCTCTCTTTCTCTCTGCTACATTTAGCTAGTTAGCATGATGGTAGATAAATGGTTTCTCTGGAATGGTGAATTGTTTCTCCATCATTTGCACATTTAAGTACATGAGGTTGATTAACAGCGCTAAGGCCCTCCTCCGGGCTCTGATTGGTTGTTTTAGTGCATTTTGTTGACGGCGGTAGCAGGAATTCGATATTTCACAGATTATCTGTCTCATGTTAAACTGTCACAACATAGTGACGGTTTTAGCAAATATGTAAAAAACATTTTCTTTATGAAATGTGAAAGTTAAAAAGCGACACTGTGATTTTTTTCTAATGAGAAAAAAATTATTACAATATTGTTTGAAATATTTCTAAAGTTGAGCCAAAAATCTGTGATTTTGGTTGCAAAACATCCCAGATGTGAGACAATGGAGGTGCTGGTTGTCTCTGTTTGGGTTTTTACCAGGACGCTTCAGCGGTTCTGGTGTCAGAAGAATCTTTCTGCTGTTTGATTCTCCTCCTCTCTTCGCTCTCCCTCCAGGACGAAGCACGTGTCGGCCATCTTGAACATCCGCGGAATGACCCGGCAGGCGGAGCGCCAGGAGATCCTGAACATCGTCAAAGACATCGAGAGCGACGGCGGACCGGGCCCACTGTCCCGGGACCGGGCCCTGTTCGCCGAGGTTCCGGTCACCTCCGAGGTCCACTGCCTGAACGTGGGCCTGAGCCGAATTGCCCTGACCGCCTCATCCTGCGTCAGCGCGCTCAGACCGCGCCGCCGCAAAACCAGAACCTCCACGCAGGAGAACCCAGACGACGCTCTGTAACCGGGCTCAGAACCAGCAGAACCCTCACTTTTATTATCAACTCCGATCTGCTGGTCCAGATGGTCGGAACCGGAGCTGGAGTTAATGCTGCTTCTGGACCCTGGTCCTGTTCTGGTTCTGACTGAAACAGATGTTTTGTTTCAGTCTGAGGTTCTGACCCAGACCGGACCGGACCGGACCTCCTTCTTGATCAGAACTAACCCGACCCAGTTAAAGATGAAAACCAGAGGCTGGTTTGAACTGGAAACCAGAATCAGTGCCAGCAGGACCAGTTGGACCCACTGGTCCTCCTGCAGAACCTCTGAAAAAGAAGCACTTTATCTGTAACCAGAACCAGGAGAACGGATCTCTGTGGGACCTGTTCTGGTTCTGACTGAAATGGACGTTTAGTTTCCCAAAGCCTCTGAGGTTCTGACCCAGATCCCAGGTCCGGCTCAGATGGACTCAGAACCTGGAATCTGGGATTCGGACGGGCGGATTCAGGATTTATAAAGATAAAAACTGAACGTGCTGAGTCAGCAGACTGTGGATCGGGTCGGTGTTGGAGAACCCGGTGCTGGACCAGTCAGATAAAATCACCAGAACGGCGTGATCCGGTCGGACCTCTGGATCCCGGATCGATTCAAACAGGAAGTGACAGAGTTTTAGTGCCAGACTAAAAAAAACATTTAGTTACGAAAATAAAGTTTCTTCACATTATTACAACTTTAATGTTGTTTGGCTTTATCTTCATAATTTATGCTTTTTCTTAGCCTGGTCGCAGTTATCCTTCATTTTTGAAACTATTGCAAAGATTTTTTTTCCCTCAATTTTATCGCCTGTAGTTCCGACCCCTGACCTCTGACCTTTGACCCCAACACACAAACATCGTCACCAAAATCCCTTTTAGTGAAATATTAATGAAAAAATGTGTAATGCATCTAAAAAGCAGTAGTGGGCACATTTCCGCTAATGTACTAAAAGCGGAGCTAATTTTATCTTTTGGCACTTTTGCTAGCTTTGACACATTTAGCTTCCCCCTTAATCACATTTTCCAGATAAATTCTGAAGAGCTAAATCTTTGATTTAGAAACATTCAATTGAATAATTTCAACATCTGTGTGGAAGTTTTGGTTATCAAATTCTTCAGCAGTTAGGTGAAGAAGTGTATGCTCTTATTTTGAAGTCCGTTTACACAGCAGCTCTATTTCCTCTCCTAAAAATCTCCCTTAAAACTTTTAAGACAAGAAACATACAGGAACAAAATGAAACATGGATATAAAAACAACTTTAAGGGAGTTTTAAATATGTATGTAAATTATATTGTTGGTGTTTGTAGCCTTTCAAGGGAAGATATTTGAATTGAAATTAGCACTTTGGTATTAGCTCATGCTAAGCAACATGTTAGCACAGCGCATTAGCTTCTTTAAAGTACTGTGTTGATGAAACGATTCAGCAGAACTGGTGATTATTATTAGCATTTCAGACTTAGAGCTTAGTTTCATGACCTTTTGTGTTTTTTCACCTCTGTAAAACAAATTAGTTTAATAAGTGATTTACAATTTCACATCTTAATCAAGAGGGCTTAAATATTATTTCCAATTATTGCTAATAAAATGTGATTAATATCCTTTGCTGGCCGCCCGGAGTTTTGGTTGACAATCCCAAGAAACGTCCAGACATCCAGAAACCGGAGCGTCGGAGTTTTCCTGAGGCTCACAAGGAAAGAGAATGAAAAGTTGAATCTAATCAAAGGTACTTGATGTTGAGTTTCTGTATTTAAAGCATTAATTCTAGTGTTGAAGCTTCTGGGTGCGATGATGAGGTTTGTTATGTGTTTTATTCTTTCAGCTGTTTGATTCATGATGTCTGTTCGATTTAGATGCAGAGAGATGAAAATAAAATTTTAAATTTAAACGATTTAGGAGATTTTCATGTTTTTATTGTCGAGCTGAAACATTTCAGAAAGACTGAGTAGCTTCTTCTAGTTTCATCAACATTTCTGAGCTAAGACTGAATTCAGATTAACGGCACATTTCTCTGCTGCTATTACTTTGTGTTGAATGTTTGGAATAAATCGTTTGTCCAGAAATAAGATTAACAAGACAATAAAATCAGATTAAATCATGCTGTGTTTTATTTACCTCGTGTACAGATCTGGTGTAAAATTATTGGTTTTAATTTTTCATTAATGCTGAAATGTTTGCCTAATATAAACATGCAAAATTCAGAATAACTAAAAATTAGAAGAAAATGTTCAAACTGAAATAAAAGAAACACTTTTTTTTCTTTTGAAAATTTATTTTTTGAAAATGTAAATAAAATTGATACTAAACAAATTTTTGGAAAAAAACAACAACAACAAAAATCTACTTTTCAAATAGTTTTAATTTTTTTAATCCAAAGGTTTTTTCTGCCTCAAACCGTTGGCGCTGTTTGTCACCGGGTCGGGGCCTCAGATGACTGACAGCATGGAGCCAAACTGGAGATAAAAAGTTTGTTCAAAAATAAAAATAAAAATAAAACTGCAATGAAATTTTGAAAATGAAAAATACATTTTAAACAAAAATAATTGTGAATTCAATTTTTTTTAATAATCAACTTTTCAAATTGATTTCAGTTTTAAAAAATCAAGGTTTTTTCTCAGTTTAAAAACTAGTTTTTATTCTCGAATATTTTTTCAGCATCTTCTATTTTCAAATGAAAAGAACAGAAAAACTTTATTGCCTCAATTTGGTTCCATATAGTCAGTCATGATTCTCCAGTCCTCGGAGGAGCCAAACAGGCCTAGAAGTCTGAAACTAAACAATCTAGAAATGTATGCAGCTAAATTGGAACCATAAAGTTTGTTCAAAAATAAATAAATAAATAAATCTGAAAATTGTTTTGAAACTGAAAAAAAATTCAGTTGTCTGTTTTTGGTTCAGTTTTCTGGCTGAAAACTGAACCAATTCAGAGTCAACTATTTTCTTCCGGTTTCAAACTTATTTTTTCAGCTTTTAAGTAATTTCTCAGTTTAAAATTTTTTCCCAGTGTCATTTTTCTCTTTTGAACAAACTTTATGACCGCAGTATAGCTCCATAAAAGGTAAAAATGCAACAGAATGGAAGCCCAAACTGCAGAATGTAAAAATATGGACCGAAAGAAAGGCAGCGTCTTTAATGATGTCAGATCAGATCAGTGATGATAGTTGCACAATAAAATCAATTAACATTAATAATCATAACATGGACATAAATATATTAGATATTTCACTTTCCGCTCCTCTGTCGCTGCCAGAAGCCAGGCTGAGGACTAAACTGTTGGTGCTTCGTCACAGCTGCAGCGCTGCTGGAATGGGTTAATGTGATTGGCTGAAGCAAGGAAGCTATGTGATTCGTTACTGATCACCCAATCAGATAGACCATTTATTAAAAAAGACATTTGTGGATTGAGAAATGGGAAAAATTCAAAAACTCAAAATTCACACACAAATGCAGCAACTCACAGGCCAGAAGCAGCTGGTAAATCAAGGTATTTTTGTGTTTGCATCGAAAATACAAGTGTAAATCTCATCCAGTGCATTTGGGAATTATGAGACAGTTTTAGCTCCATAAATATTCACCTTTTATGGTTTTAAGATTTATGAGTAAAGAACAAAAAGCCAGACTGACATTTTGATGCACTTTATTGAGTTTTCCATCTACAGGAAATAGAAATGTTTCAGGAGTGTTAGTGGGAAGTTTCCTCCTACAGAGAATAAAATATAACCAGCAGGTTTAATTAGAATGAAAACAAAATAAAAACAGAAGGATCATGGGAATTGTAGTCTTACAACAGTTATTCCTCCAGATTTTATTCCTAAATCTAAATTTCAGTCACTATTTGTCCTGTAAAACTCTTTAGGCATTATCCAGTTTAATGTAACTTCTACATTTTATAAGTCCTCTTCACAACGTAAAAAATTGTTAGAAATCCATTATTTGTCAGATAATTGCTTTATTTTGGCGGAGGATCAGGGCGGGGTTGTATCCTGTCATTTACCAAAATAAGAGACAAAAACAAAAATGAAATAGCACCACCATTATTTTCAAGGCTAAATAAATACTCCGATGAAATTTACAGAAAACTTATAAAACAGTTGAGATAAAACATATTTACAGGTCACTAACGAATCCAACAGAACCAGAGCCGGAAAACTGAACCAAAAACAGACAAAAACCCATAAACCAGATTTAAAGGCGGAACACAACGAGCGCCATTCCTAGTTCTAAAACAGTTCTGGTTCCTGTTCTGAAGCAGTTCTGGTTCTATAGCAGTTCTGGTTCCGGTTTTTCCTTGTTTTGGACCTCAGGTCTTTTCTGCTGCATCACGTTCTGAACTTTGAGTTTAAAATTGATTCTTTTGTTTTACTCTGAAAATCCTGAACACAAACAAACAGGAAGATGTTTCTACTGGTTCAAAAACATTAAAGCAGATCAAAGATATGAAAAAATATTCACAGCTTTTTACGCAGTTCTCAACAAAACACAAAACAGCTATTTGTTTACTGTTGCTGCCTCCCAGCCAACCAATCAGAGCAGTTGCTGGTGCAGCTGGGGGCGGGGCTTTGTGCCTGAGAGGAGGAGAGAAAGGTCACAACAGCCAATGGGCTGCCAGGGTTGGGCGTTAGGCTCCGCCCTGACGATGGACATAAATACACACCATAGAAGGACACAACTAGCTTGTTAAGGGAAGGTTAGCACGTCTAAAGCTAACACCTGAACTTTGACCTCAGGTCCCAGAGGAGCTGAAAAGGAGGAAGTTCAGACCATCTCTTCCCTCCATCGTTCCGGCCAATGAGAGATCTTTGGCAAACAAAATGGATGAAGTTCAAACTCCAAACAGAGTTTCAGCTGACTTTAGCGTTGAATCCTCTACTCCAGCATCTCTCTCACCAAACGGCCAGGCAGAGACTTGGAGAGCAGCAGCAAAATCAAGAGGCATTGCTAGCTAATAACTGAAGATGTCATCCAGGACATGATGCTGTGGAATATTGTCTCTGCTGCCTGCGTGTTAGCATGTTAGCATGTCACACCCCCGCAGTCTTCAGTCAGATGCCTCTGCAGATTTGTTGGAACCCTGACTGCTACTGGAGATCCTTCCTGCCTGCAGCATCACCATCAACACCGACTCTTCAGAAACTGGATGATGAGTTACATTTCATTTCTCTATGGGATCACTGAAAAATTCAGTTGAATTCAAATGAATTAAATGAACAAAATAGGAGGATAAAAACCAGAAAAATACACTGCTCAAAAAAATAAAGGGAACACTCAAATAACACATCCTAGATCTGAATGAATGAAATATTCTCTTTGAATACTTTGTTCTGTACAAAGTTGAATGTGCTGACAACAAAATCACACAAAAATCATCAATGGAAATCAAATTTATCAACCAATGGAGGCCTGGATTTGGAGCCACACACAAAATTAAAGTGAAATGTTCCCTTTATTTTTTTTAGCAGTATGTTTAAGATGAATATTTAAGTAGGAAATGATTCGCCAACATTTAAGAAACTTTAAACTGTTTTTAGCTGGAACTGTCAGAACTGTGAACTTTTAAAGCTCCAGAAGTTCATGAGTTTCTATTTATGGGTATGAAGTGAACTTTAGAGAAGGTTCTGCTTCTGATTCGGTTTAACGCCTGATGAGGGAAAACTGAGAGAGACGAGGACCTGAAGTCATTAAAGCTGTTGATTATGTTTTTCTTATGTTATTTTTTTTATGTTTAGTCTGATTAAATTTGACTGTTTCCTTGATTCCAACTATAATAATTAGGACAGTCAGCATCCAACTGGATTTATTCTCTAAATTATTTTGGTAAAATCCATCTGCAGGAAGTCAGTACAAGCTCGGCCATTTTAAAGATGAAACTAAATATTTTTTCATTTTCCAGTTGGTAAAGGACCCGTCCGGGCTCCCGGTCACTCCTGATCAGCGTTTCGACAGCCGGGATCATCACAGTTTCTCCTCTTCAAAATAAAAGCCCCGTCCTGCCCCGGTCTTTAAGGCGCCAGTCTCTCCAGCGCCTCCCTGCTGCGCCTCACATGCGGATGCAGACGCTGCACTGGGCGACGTGCGCCCTCTGCTGGTCGGAGTCGGTCAGCGCGCCCTCGGTGCCGCTCTGGGTGGTCAGCCAGAAGCTGTAGATGTTAGCGAAGAAGTGGCAGGTTCCCCGGGCGCCCTGGCACTCCACGAAGGGCTGGGCTTTGAACTGCGACAGGCAGCTGCCCGGCGACATCAGAGAAAGGCCGCCGCCCTCATCACCGCCACCTGAAAACTACATACACACACGCACACACACACAGGACATAATTAAATCATCCTGGTTTTAGTTCATAATTAGGCAACAAACAGTTTTAAAACTATTTCCTCTATTAAGTGAACGTCTGAACTTTGAAACTTTGAACTGTGCCTTTAAATGTGTCTTCATGTTTTAATTTGACGAATCCTCCAGATTTCCTCCCAGACCGGAGACCGCTCCAAAAGCATGAAGTGGCATTCTGGGTAAATACAACCAAAGCTAACGTGTTAGCCTAGCGCTAGCAGCAGAAATGTACTGTGGTCTTTAGCCAAAGACTAAAGAGAAATCCTCCAACCACTAAAATCTGACGCCTCCATTTTGTTTCCATCTGGTGAAGAAGGAAGTTGCTCTCAGCATAGACATAATATGAGCATAGACGCCTCATGGACCGCTCCGGCGCAGGAAATACGGCGGCC
>NW_006800204.1:175536-194852 GCF_000485575.1 Poecilia formosa | reverse complement strand
TCTGGGAGTGAGACCCCTTCTGTGTGGACGACCTTCCCTCTCTTTGTAACCATCCGGCCACACTTCCGATGCCCAGAACTCCATCATCTGCATCGGCAGATGATGGAGTTCTGGTTCCAGTAGAACCGGGTCGACTGAGGAAATCAGTCTAAAAATAACATTTCCTTTAACTAGATCCATTCTACGGAGGCATCAGCCATCTTCCATGCTGGTGGACATCGTCCCTCCTCCCCAGACATGAAGCTGTTCCTGAACTGCAGCGCTCCATCAGTGACAGACTGCTGCATCCTAAATGCACTAAGCAGCGTTATCACAGATCCTTCCTCCCAGCAGCTGTTAGACTCCTCACCAAGTATTCCCACAGCTGATATCTGCACGACTTCAGTGTGAATCTTCATCAACATTTCCTTCCTCTATATGTATAATCTGTCCTTTTTCTGTTCTGTTGCAACGTTTGATTTTATATTGAACTCCAGTAAAGCATCTTTGAGTACTAAGAAAAGATAAAATGTATTATTATTATTATTATTATTATTATTATTATTATTATTATTATCTGCCTATGTTAGCTGGTGCCTATCTCCAACAGTCATTGGACGAGAGGCAGCGGACACCCTGGACTTGTTACCACGACAACACAGAGACACAAAAGACAAACAACCAGAGAGTGACCAGTGTACCTCTCTGCCATGTTTTTTACCCAGCATGCCTCACCATGATGAAGGAATATCCGGTCCACAGGCGGCTCCAGTTGGGGGGGCAGCTTGGTGGCTCGCTGGAGTTGGGGTCATGCATGGCCACAGCAGCAGAGGGCGCCTCACACACCACACAGCGACTGATGTACTCCTTGATGGTATCTCCTCTGAATGGATGGCCTGGATGCGGCATCATCGTCGACAGCCAATAGGATTTGTCGTTTCGATTGGCATATTTGCACTTTTTGGTCTCGCAGACGGAGAACGGCAAGGTGGAGAACACGGGAACGCAGGAACCGGCCTGACCTGGGAACATGCAGGAGAATCAGATGACTGCGCTACAGCATGGACACCCTGATTTCTGCACCAAAACTGCTTCTCCTTCATGTGGAGGAAAGTTTACCAGGCTGTAATGGCACTGAGAAGGAACCTGCACCCCGCCCCGCTCCGGTCTTCATCCGCCCAGGATGAAGACCGATGTCTCCTTACCCAGATCCTGGGAGTACGCCTTCTCCTGGCCCTCCAGGTACAGCAGGCTGTATCCAGTCCAAAGCAGATGCGTATTTGGTGGACATGTTGGTTCAACCTTTGATTGGCTGTGTTTCACCAACAGGAACCCTGGTTTCATGCCTCCGGTCGGTCCTGGTGGACCTGGGTCACCGGGGGGACCCAGATCACCTGCAATACACAGAGAGCATGGCAGGTGATAAAGCCGAGCACTGATTGGTCAGGTTGTGTTTGGGCAACACTTTAAGGACCTGTGAGCAGCAGAATGCATTAGGACTTTGAAGAAAAAGAAACCCAGGACCTTTTCAAGAAGGTCCTGGGTTTGATACTCATCGCTCTGCTGTGGACGGCCTCAAAAACGTGTTGTCCAGGCGTAAAACAAGTGATCAGATACCCCACAGTGATGATACTGGCCCCTAACTGAAGGTGAGATGTCTTACCTTTTTCTCCCAGATCTCCGTTCTCTCCAGGCTGGCCTGGCTCTCCCATCTGTCCTAAGGAACCTTCTTGTCCCCGGGGGCCCATTGCTCCATCAGCCCCAGGATCCCCCTTCATCCCTGAAGCACATTGTCAACCATCAGAAAAATCAGATGCAGTCAGATCCAAACTGGCCTATCAGACCAAGTTCCTCACCATTCCTCCCTCTGGGGCCAATTTCGCCCCTCAAGCCCCGATCTCCGCTAGCTCCAGGAGGGCCAGGTGGTCCTCTAGGGCCCCTAACTGGTGAGCAGGGAGGGCCATTTGGTAAGATTCGGCCTTTCTGCCCCTTTGGACCGTCTGATCCTTTGCATCCAGGCCTTCCTTTGGGCCCTGGGCGACCCGGATGACCCCTCACACCCCGTTCTCCAGGTATGCCCAGGAAACCCGAGTCGCCTCTCATACCTGATCAGACAAACACACATTAATTTGTTGGCTCTAACCAATCAGGGCGAACCATAATTTTTGGTTTACCCTGACTGTAAGACCGGTCCATCTGCGATCAGCTAGCATGTGAGCTAACATCAAGAAAGCACAGCTGAAAGTTTGAAACAATTTGGCGTTTTGTCACTTGACACGCTATTGGCTGTTGTTTGCGAAGCAGCCAATCGAAGAGTGCCATTTGTTTTCTTTGGTGCTGATTGGCTGTACCTGCAACACTGAAACACACAGAACTGCAGCTGAAACTCCCAGAAGAACCAACCCGGGACTGGTTGGAGGTTTGGGGTTCTTAGCTGAAGGGGTTTATGGCAGCATAGTGGAACCAGTCGTTTGTTGTCTGAAAATGTTGATTAGTCAACCTGAAAGTTCAACTTGATCCTCACAAAACAGACGAAGTGAGAACCATCAGGTTTCATGGCTTAACTTCACCTTAAAACCTCTGAAGCCTCAGATTTCCCCCAGTTTTACCCCAGTTTTCCCTACAGTGTCTCCATTCAGCTTCATAAGAACCAGCACCAGAACCTCGGTGCTGACAATGTAAGCAGTCTGACCTTTGGGGCCTTGGTTTCCAGGGTTGCCTGGTGGTCCTGGTGGCCCCTGATATCCACGGCGTCCTTTTGGCCCCAAGTACCCTGGATCACCGGTGTCTCCTTTGTCCCCACAATTTGGTGTATTTGGACCAGGATCTCCCATATCACCAGGACAACCTGCAAGGTTAACGCCAGGCGGGTGTCGGATTAGATTCAGACTGAAATTTCTTCAAGAGGAAATGTTAAAAGTAACACTATCACTGACCTGGATCTCCATCTGGGCCCATATCACCGGGATCCCCCTGTGGCCCTGGTTTTGGGTTTTTACAGTCGCCTCCAGGCGGACCTGGTGGTCCATTATCACCTGGAGGCCCTGTATGACGAACACACAGATGAACCTTTTACGGTCAGATTTGGTTTGACGCAGCATGAATTCATTTGAATTATGAGTCATTGCAGACCTTTGGGTCCCGTTGGACCTTTCGGTCCTGGTGGGCCGTTCTTGGGTGGACAAGTGGGACCTGGAGGACCTGGAGGACCTGGATGACCTTTAGGGCCTGGAGGGCCTCTTTCACTTTTACTGTTGCCCGGACATACACCTGAGGATGACCAGCATTCAGAGGAATTTATGAGAAACCACAGAAAGTCCAGTAGCTAAATGAGAGCATGACTTAAATAACAAGCAACCTGTAATAACATGTAGCCCAGTGGTAAACTGAGGTTACTGTAATGACTGTATGCAAAGGTTAATAGAAATCTTACATAGTGGAAGACAGGACACAAATATATTAAAAGAAACCCTTTATTTACTATTGCATAGTATTGGTGATAGCTGTGGATTTCATATTCTTGTTTCTGAAAGAAATACACTAGTATTTTCCTTTATTTTAATATTTAAATAATATAAAGAGTAAAGTTCATTATTAAGTAATTTGCTTTCTTAGTAATTAAACTGTATTGTTTGTAAATCAACTAAGAGGATTATTTTATGTAAATATTGCAATTGAAAGTAGTATTAGTGTGACGTAAGTCGCTTTGCTATTTGATTGGTCACTGAGACAGTCCGTCCGGTGCGTGACTCATGATTGGTTGAGAGAAGAGGAGGCGGGAGGAAGAAACAGGAGAAACGTGAGGAACGGAAGGTCAGACGAGCGGACAAGAAGTGAAGAAAAACAGACTCAAGGGAGAGAAAACCGGACAAAGCACGGGAGTGGACGGAATTCGGGAGAAATTGGAGGAGCTTGGTCGACGCGAGTGGGACGGGACGAGAGGAGACAGATGCAAGTAGACGAGCTTTGAGCTGAGCTAAGTGAGCTAGCCGCTTCGGCCTAACGTGGTCTGCTGCGTTCAATGGAGGTCGGGAGGAGAGGACGAGTGAATTGCAGCGCTCTCAATGTTTTCCTCTGGGATTTCAATTCCGCTTTTTTCTAACAGGCCTGCAACGTTTTCCCACTCTCCTGGAGGTCGTGAGTAACAAACTGACTGGGTTACATTTGTTTAGGACTGTATATTGATATAAGTGGATATTTCTTGTGCCCTGGTTCGGGGAAAAAGGTGGCCATTAATATTTGTTCTGTAAAGAAATATATGTTCTTTAGATCTGAAGGGTCTTTCAACTATAAAGTTACAGTGGGGACTAAATAGTTTGATTTCTTGTAACTTTAGTTTAATAAAGTTAGGCTGAATCAGTGTGGAGCTTAGCCTGGTTCACTACAACATGCAGGTCTGTTTGGTTGCTTTCTGGTGGTTTTTAAAAGGCTTTACTACCAACATAACATCCAGCCAAATAGAACAATAAAAACACACCAGAATAATCGTTTACAGTGGTTAGCACTGCTAACTAAAAAGCTAACTGTGCAAACCACAGTTAGCACAGTTAACTGTTACACATTAGTTCAGCTAACGCTAAAGCGCTAGTGTTCAGTTGAACTATATTCAAATGAAAGTTTACAAAACAGCCAACTAAAATTACTTTTTCTATGTTTTCCTTCTTAAAATGTGTCCAGTGTTCCTCACACCTTTGGACCCCTTGGCTCCTTTCTGTCCACTCAGTCCATCTAATCCATGAAGCCCTGGTAGTCCCGGAGCTCCTGAAGAAACAAAATAAATCATTTAAAAAAGAAAACCAACCTGTGGCATCCATTTTTGTTTGGCTTTGGTGTGCCTCAGGGCTCTGTGTTTGGCCCACTGCTTCAGACCTCTGGTTGATACGAGCCAAATGGATTATTCACACATAAATTAACTTTCTGTTAAAAAAAATGATCTAGAGGGTCTGAAAAGTCACTAATATGGTGACAAAGTTCTGAAGTTGGCAACACCTGGTTTATCCCAATAATTAGTCCCCAGTCTCTTGGCTCTGCCCACTTTGGTGGAATTTTGGGTTTTGCTTTCACAGGGCAGTTAGACTCACTGAGGACTGGAGTTGGACTTTATGGTTCCAACATTTTAAAGTCTTGAATCGTGGGAACTATCACTAAAAACAGCATCTATGTATTTTCATAACTTTATGTTTTCATCTTTGAAAGGTTTTGACCTTTGTTTCCTGCGTAACCATTCCTCCCCAGGGGACCGTCCACTCCATCTCGACCAGGAGGCCCTCGAAGCCCCTGGTAACCTCTGGGCCCTGGAGGACCAGCCACACCTAAAGGAGACAACATCTCTGAGTCACCATGATCCCAGATCCTCCTCCTCCACTTCTGTCACAGATTTAGGAAGGTCTTTGTACCTGGTTCACCAGGGGATCCTTGTAATCCTTTGTGTCCCTTGCATCCTTTCTGTCCTTGTGTCCCATAGAGGCCTTTGGGGCCACAATCTCCAGGAGGGCCACAAGGGCCTGAGAGACATGAAGCAGATCATCAATGAAATAGGTTTTTGTGTTTTCCTAAAGAACCAAACCATTTTAAAGTAGATTGTCACCATCAGGGCCTCTGTCCCCAGGATGGCCCTTATCTCCAGGTGGACCAGGAACACGAAGGGTGTCTCCTTTATCACCTGAGACGCAGAAAGTTGTGTTAAAACCAACCAATGTTGCTTAAGTATGCAGGACGAATAAAAAAATAATCCCTGGTAAACTGAAGTAAGACTTTCTGAGTCATGGCGACGTACCGTATTTTCCGCACATAAGGCGCACCTAAAAACCTTCAGTTTTTAACAGGTCTAGCAACTACGGTAAGCAGCCGCCGACTTCATTTTCGCCCGTAGAAGAAGCGCGCGGTGCATGCTGGGATAGTTGTCAGAACGCTGGTTTGTTAATAAAGTCTGACTGACCTATCTACCTACCAACCTGATAATGAGGTGTCTGCAGGTCGTTTAGCACCACGTTCTCCACCAACATACTGTGGGCGAACGGAGAAGGGTGACCATCGTCCGGCCACGCCCCAGCCCAGTCGTGGAAGGCTCTCCTCGCCGACTGGAGTCGGACTGTTTTTTTGATATTCCCTTTAGTGCAGCTCCATCTAGTGGATGCATAATGTAACTCCAGCCTCTACTGTATTGTCTATTCTACGCACCTTATAAGGTGGTGCGCCTTATATATGAAAAAAGTTTTAAAATAGGCAGTTCATTGAATGTGTGCCTTATAGTGCGGAAAATATGGTAGTCAGCAGGTACCTTTAGGTCCATGACGTCCTGGATTACCAGGTCTCCCAGGGGGTCCCAGACATCCTGGGTCGCCCTGTAGTCACAACCAGAGGTCATTATGTTTTCTGACCATCAGACAGTTTTTATTTATGAACAAAACACAACAACATCTGTTTGCCTCTCCTGGGGCCTCTGGCAGGACCCTGAACTCCCTGATGAATTCAGAATCCTGTTTTCAGAGAGACAACAGATATTCCATAGCAACCACTCCATGACAACGGAGCTGATTACCAGCGCCCGCGATGGATGGATGGACGGACAGACATCTCTAACAACGGTCTCTTGTTTTATTCCAGCCAGTATAACACCAATTGGATCCAACCTCAGACCTCTACATTCTGTCTGACCCAACAGAACTCCGACCCAGTGTTAGCTCTAGAAAACTCATCTCACCGGTTCTCCATTCAGCCCAGGAAATCCGAAGTATCCTTGATGTCCTTTGGTTCCTGGAGGTCCGGGCGGGCCTTGCTTACCCTGGGGCCCTTGGGGTCCCTGAGGTCCCTTACAGCCTGGGGGTCCATTGGGGCCTGGATACCCAGTATTTCCTGGGCATCCAGCCTCACCTCTGTTTCCTGTGGAAAAGACAAAGTTGATACTAAAGAGATCAGAGCAGAGGATGAGACCCAAACCTAGAGCTGGATGGAAATCTGACTGTTGGTTTCCATGGTTTGGTAAAGGCCAGGTGACACTGCATCTAAACCTGCAGGATGGTAGGTCTTGAGGACTAGAGTTGGACGCTCCTGTCCTCTGTTATCTAAGATGGAACCAGAGTTTGACCAACAGGGAGACTTTCACAGAGTCTCCAGTTTCTCTCACCTCGTGGTCCGGAGAATCCGGGCTCGCCGGAGGATCCTGGTGGTCCTCTTGGGCCCTTTTCAGGTCTGGGAATGAGTTCTCCTGGAGGACCGGCACAACCTTTGTGACCTGCAGGAGAACACATGTCCATAATCTGTAGCAGGTTAGCAAAAACTGCAGTCTGGATGATTAACATGATCCTGGTATTGTACGGTTTAATCCGTAGTTCTATCACCACTGTAGTACCTTTTGGTCCCTTTGGGCCTGCACAACCCTGACCTCCATCTTGTCCTTTAGGCCCCCGCTCTCCGGGCTTGCCTGGGCCTCCAGGGATGCCCATGTTTCCTGGAAAACCTGGCCTTCCTTCAAAGCCCCCGGGCCCAGTCTGACCTAAAACAGGATCTCAGTGAAGGACTTCAAACAGAAGAACATTCCTTCAGGTGTGTTTCTGGTAGGAACTCACCTTTCCTACCAAAGGGCCCCATTGGGCCAGTGTCCCCAACAGGGCCTTGGGGCCCTTCACGTCCCTGTGTACCTGGAGACCCTGGAAATCCAGGTTCTCCAATATTGCCTTTTGGACCAATAGCTGGAAGACCTTTATCCCCAATTTCACCTTTATTACCTAAAAAAATGAAGTTAGACTGTTCAACACACGAAATGACTAAAGCAAAACAAATAAAGACAGGTCAAGAAAAAAAAAGAGGTAAATGATTACCGCGAGGGCCACGAGGTCCTTGAGGGCCACCAGGTCCCGGAGGGCCTGGAGGGCCTGGAGGGCCTATGCCATCAGGCGTCCTTGCCTTACAATCATCTGATGTGGGCCCCGGGGGGCCTGGTCGTCCAGGGGCCCCGAAATTTCCTTTGTGTCCCTTCGCTCCAGGAAAGCCAGAAGGCCCCTGGGGACCTGTGGAAACACATTCAAGCCTTCATCTCTTCTAGACCACTAGACCATTCACTGGACTCCCGGTATTTGCAGAGGTTAGGGGCCACAGACACTCATAGCTGAAACCCATCAATACTTGAGATCTCCTCTAAACATGCTTACCACTAAATATAACTTAATATGCATTAATACACACAGTGGAAACCGTCTTACTAGTTGTTAGTGGAAGCTAACAACTAAGGACTTCCTTATCTACACTCGAGGGCTCAGCCAATCAGGACCAAGGAAAATGAATGCTGCTCTAGGATTGGTTGCTTTACAAATGCCAGCCAATAGCGTGTTGGGTAGTGCTGGGCCAAAGAATCTCCAGCTCTTTTCAATATTTTAGAGATGCTCTATGAATAAAATGTGTGAACTGGTGTTGGTCCACTGTACAGTTTTCTGATTATCTTTAAACTAGCAAACCAGGAACAAGTTGACAGAGCAGAAACAGAAAAAGATAAAAACCATCAACTTCTGAGAAAATAATTTTTGGTTTTTTGCTTTAATTAAACTGGTTCAACTCATGAAGAAACTGCTCCATGTTTTAAATCTCAGCTTCTAAGGTTTTCAGATGTGAACTTTGTGTTGAATTCGGTTTGTTTACAGAGTAAATCTGAACCATTTTGGGGGGAAACTCGCAGCTGATTAACATACCGCTTTTTATTGGCTCTTCTCATGCTATTGCTGTTGGTTTCAGCCAATAAGAGGCGAGTTTGATTAGAAAAACACGGTGACTTTGCATCGCCACCACAATGCAGTTATGTGCCGACCTCTGACCCAGACCCATAACTCACCTGGTGCTCCCTGGTTGCCCGGGGGGCCGAGGCGTCCTTTACGTCCTGGGGACCCCGGCGGTCCAGGCCGGCCTTCGGGCCCCTGGGGGCCACTCTGAGTATTGCCTCTTGGTCCGGGGAGTCCAGTGGGGCCCAGCGGCCCCGGAGAACCTGGAGCACAGAGTCGGGTACACTGAAATAAAGTTTGACTTATTTACATTTCTAAAATGCTTCCAGATATTTAACACTGAAAAGACACAAAATCTTACCAAGAACTAATGGTCTGGATTCCAGTCCAAATATTTTACTACATTTGAAATAAACCTTGTCCACGGTAGTAAAACATTTGAACTGATCATAATCTTTGTTTTATTTCTCCAATCAGAAAACAGACTCAGCAGCTCAGTTAGACTCAAAATGGCAGACATGGTGAATTTTAGGAAAAAGCTTTGTGGGCTCACACTGGCTGTTTAATAAATTTAAAGTTCTCACTGTTCTGGAGGAATCGGCTGATTCCCACCAGTCCAGATGTTTTTGAATCAGGAAAGTGGGAGTTTCTTTTGGTAGACTGGTGTTCTTCCTTTCCATCAGAAACTGTTCAGCCGATGCTGGTTTTTACCTGGACTTCCTTTGTTACAACAACTGTCGGTTCCGTCTTCTCCAGGATCTCCATCAGCACCTGGAGGTCCTGCAGGGGCAGAAGAAGAAACATGGACCCGTCGGCTCAGACAGGACAGGTGTGACACGTCTACCCAACGCTGAGGTACCTCGGTCCCCAGGCGGTCCTGGAGCATGAGACAGTCCCTTGTCCCCTTTAGGCCCGTCTGGCCCTCGGATGCCAGCGGTGCCTTTAGCACCTGGAGGACCTGAGGCACCTGGAGATGGAGGCAGGTGAGCAGGAAGCTGCAGTGACAGGCGAAGAGACGGGTGTTTCAGACGAGGCTTACCTGGTTGTCCACGGTCTCCCTTTGGCCCCGGAGGGCCAGGGGTCGAAAAACAGGGGCCACGGTCTCCTATGAGCGGAGAAACCAGAGAAGGCGGAGTCAAACAAAAGAAGGTGGAAAGAATCAAAAAGTAAATCAAGTGGAGGCTGATTTTCTGAAGCAGAAAGTACGTTTGATCACCAGAGGCTAGAAACTGCAATACTTGGTAAGAGTTTGTGTTTTTTCAGTGTAACTGCAAAGTTATTACAGTATATTTGTAAAGACTTCATGTAAAACAAGTGCAGTTTAATTTAACTTCTATTCTGTATTTTCATTTTCCGAGGTGGGACAAGGTCATAGGTCACCTCAAATCAAATGTTTGCCTTTATAATTTGGCTGCCACAACTGGGAGAACCTGAAGTAAAGTTAGAGTAAATTGATTTGTGTTCAGAGGAAACTGCTTTCTGAATCTGGTGCAGAAAAACAGGAAATGTTGTGAAACAATTTCACTGCACTCATTTTATCTGACTTCACCAACAGCTTTACCTGGATCTCCCTTCAGTCCAGGCGGTCCAGGAAATCCATCGGGTCCCGGGTTTCCAGGGGGCCCTCGCTCTCCAGGGGGCCCCTCCACACTGACTCCAGGGGGGCCCAGCTGTCCAGGGAATCCTTTTGGTCCTGGGGGTCCAGGGAAGCCTTTGTCTCCAGGGAAACAAGAGGCACTGTCCCCCTAAAGCCAAACACAACCAGGAGAGAGGTTCGGTTCTGCTCTGGTCCGGTTTGCTCCCTGACTCCGCCTCTATGGCTGACCTTAAGTCCCGGATCTCCAGGTGGTCCTGGGCGCCCCGGGGGTCCGTCTGCGCCCCAGGTTCCTGGGGCCCCCTCAGGGCCCACTTTGCCCTTTTCTCCCTTTTCACCTGGAAACAAAATCAGAATGAGAATCTCTGAAACATGAACACAAGATTCATTCATTCATCTCACTGCAAAAATACTTTTGGTCCAGTTTCCAGTGCAAATGTCCTGATAAACTTGAAATAAGACAAAACTAACAGAAGTAACTTTTCAGAAACTTGTTTTTAGTAATTAAAGATGTAATACTGATGAAGTATTATTTTCACTCTTTGATTATGTCACTAATAGTATGGGAAAAATCTGCCGGTGGAACAACAACTGGGTCGCTAGGTAACGCCCGGGCTTGGCCGGGGTCGCTAGGTAACGTCCGGGCTTGGCCGGGGTCGCTAGGTAACGTCCGGGATTGGCCGGGGTTGCTAGGTAACAGTGCAGGGCCTGTTGATTGTTAAGTAAAAACATCTGCAGGTGGAACCAGAATCTTTTTCACCAATATTAAGGAATCGTTGACTTAAAACAAGCTGCTGCTTCTTGCTGGAATTGATTTGATTTTCCTTTATTTTCTTGCACTGGAAACTAGACCAGATTTGCGTGGTAAGATTTTGCGTTTTTGCGGGTGAGAAGAAGTGGGCAGATTGATCCAAATATTGATATGAAGTCAGTATTGAATTGGACCAATAACGCTGTGTTGAGTTCAATAATTTTGTTTCAGATTTCATCTTGAAATTTCATTTTATTTTTGTATCATAGTTTACCAACTCTTCCTCAAAATTATTTATTGATCATTTTTGCACTTTGCAGGTTTTTGGTTTCTTATTGTTTCTGTTTGTCATATTCATGTTTTATTAAAGTATTTTATACACATTAAACTTTGTTTTTTGAACAAAATAATTCAAAGGAAACAAAAGAAATCAGCTAAAGGTCAGAAGTTTGTTGATATAGCAAACTTAAATCAACTTAAACATCTACAGCAGTAAGGAAACAAAACCCAAAGGTGAAGCTCCAGAGGGAAACAGGAAGTTCAGAGACTGATGACGTTCCTCACATTCTCTCAATTTGCTTTAATTTAATTAGTCATTATCTGGAAAAAAATGTAAATGTGATGAACTGACCTTTCAAGCCGCCCACAGTGAAACCTTTCTGTCCTTTCTGGCCGCTGCGTCCCCTGAAGCCCTTCGCTCCCTGCAGGAAAAACACAACCTGCTGCTTCAGTCTGAACTCTTCTGAGATTTCCTCCCATGTTTTTGTTGAGAAACTCACCTGGACCCCCTCCGCTCCCGAGTCTCCAGAGGAACCCATCTCTCCTTTGGGGCCTGGGGGTCCGGGCTGTCCTCTTGACCCTGGAAGCCCTTTAGGCCCTGGAGGCCCTTGAGGGCCCTTCTGGTCAGTAGATTTACATAGACATTCACCAGGAACGCCTGAAACGCGACGGTTGAACATGAAGTCAGAGCTAATCTGACACTTATGGGTTCCTCACAGGAACATGTTTTTTCTTTCATTTCAGACACGTTTAAAAAAAAGTCAGAAACAATCATCACTGACCCTTACTGCCATCATTGCCTCTCGGTCCTGGAATGCCCCCATCACCTGGCTCTCCCATGTCTCCTTTGTCTCCTTTAAGACAGACCATTCCTGCAGACAGGGAGGCCAAACATGGAGGACTGACCGCTGGAAGCCGCAGGGACCAGAAACCGATGTGGTACCTGGGAGGCCCTGCAGTCCCTTCGGCCCTCGATGTCCCCGCTGTCCCGGTTTTCCAGGTTCTCCATGTGCTACTTCGTCTGTAGTCTGACCCGGATCTCCTCTCTCCCCTTTGTACCCAGGCTCGCCCTTCGGACCATCAAAACCTTTAAGTCCTGAAGAAAACCACAGAGACTGTCCTGAAGATGGACCTAAGACACGAAATTCATCCCACCTGAATCTGAACAGTCTGAACGGTAAGCTAGCGCTAGCGGGATATTTGTCTTGCTAGCTAAATGTTTAATTTAGTAGTTAAATAGTCTGTAAGCAAGATATTAGTTTGCAAACTAAATATTTAGCTTTCTGACTTAATATTTATTTTGGAGATAAACATTTAGAAACGTTTAGCTTCAAATTGAAGAATTTGTTAATTATGTTTTTACTTTGGACCTAAATACTTAGCTGGTTAAACATTCAGTTTGGAACTGTGACTAGCAGCTGCGAATGAATTGATAAGATTGTGTTAATATAATTTTGAAAGGCCATTTTGTTTCTCTTGTAAAAAGAACCAAAATTATTTTTGTTCATTTTGACTAACTTTATAATTAACAGCCTTTTTGTTCATATTCATCACATCCTGAATGTGAGCAAATATTTACTGCAACTAACACCAACACTGTCCTGCTACCTTCAGTCCTCCTCATAGTAACATCGATTTGACTAGACCACTATCATCCCTCTTTATGACATCACCCTACAATGATTGGCTCTGATAGTTGATTGGATGCTTTCCTATTGAAAATCAGCTTTGATGTTTAATGTTAAATGATTTTACTGACCTGGTGTTGATGATCCTGGGAATCCTGGGGGACCAAACGCTCCCATTGGCCCCATGTCGCCAGGAGGGCCCCTCCTCCCAGGGAACCCAGGATCCCCGGTGTCACCTGGAAGACAGGAAGCTCAGAAACCAAACTGACCATTGGCTGGTTGGTGTATTGATCCGTACCTATGTGAGTGACATCATCAATCACACGGGGGCCTTCAGGGCCCGGATCACCAGCAAAGCCCTGGAAGCAAAGACTCATATCACAACAAAGAGCTTAAATAACACGTTGCTTTAAATCTGTCCTGTTTCCTCCAGAATAACAACTTTAACTGGACTCAGTTTCAGAACCTGGGTCACAAACCCAACTGACCTTAAAACCTTCTTGACCTATCAGTCCTGGGAGACCCTGGCTCCCTTTCATCCCCTGAAAACCCAAAAACATCTTTAATTAACCCGACCCAGAACCATTAGACTGGACCAGTGTTTCTGCTCTGACTTACCCGGGCGCCTTTCCGTCCGGACGGACCGGGTCGACCAGAATCCCCCTGGAAGAAAAACCAAACTCAAGCAGCAACTGAAGCTGGATAAACTTCTGTAATGGATCGAAGGAAACGTACTCTGGCTCCTGGAAATCCAACAATCCCCGTCTCTCCTTTGGTCCCAGGCGGCGCATCCCGACTCTGAAACCAGAACAGAACTTCCTGATCACGGCCCACACCAGTGGTCACTACAGGATCCAAAATGGCTCTTATTCTGGCATATTTAGCAGCATCAACATCAGAATCAGGGAATTCTCTTCAAACATAAACAGTCAGCAGGTTGATAAATATTCTACCTTACCGGGAGTCCCTGAACGCCACGCTGTCCTGGTTCCCCCGGAGATCCCTGAGAGAAACAACCAGACCTGATTTAGGACAACCTTAAAAAATGTCCACCCTTTTTAAATGGGATAAAACAAATCCCAGAGCGAAGGTTCATTAATCAGACTAAGAAAATCTGCTTTAGCTTCTGTTTAGCAACATTTTCAACATCTTCTCTTTGCCCACTGGGCGTTAATTTCCACTTCTGAACGATCTGATTGGATTCTGGAAAGACTACTGTTGTGTTCAAGTTGTGCTAAAAGGAGTAAGCTTAGCAGCGAAGCTATGCTAGCCTAAAACAGCATCTCAATGCTAACATGTAGCAGCTATTGCTAATGTTAGCATCCACAGTCCACATTTCTAAAGAAGCTCCATGGATGATCAGGACTTCCTGAAACTCTGCGCCAATCTGATGGATGAAGATTAAAAACTTTATTTATTGCTGAGCTCATACGGCCATTTACTCTCACCGGCCACTTTATTAGGTACACCTTGCTAGTACCAGGTTGGACCCCCTTCAGAACTCCCTTAATCCTCAGTGGCAGAGATTCAACAAGGTACTGGAAACATTGCTCAGAGAGTCTGGTCCATATGGACATGATAGTGTCAGGCAGTCGCTGCAGATTTGTTGGCTGCACATCCATGATGTGACTCTCCCGTTCCACCACATCCCATCCATCCATCCATCCATCCATCCATCCATCCATCCATCCATCCATCCATTTTTTAACACTCTTGTCCCTTGTGGGATCGGGAGGGCTGCTGGTGCCTCTCCAGCAAACATTCTGGGCGAGAGGCAGGGTCACTCTGGACAGGTCGCCAGTCTGTCGCAGTCCACCACATCCCAAAGGTTTCTATTGAGATCTGGTGACTGTGGAGGCCATTTGAGTTCACTGAACTCATTGTTCAAGAAACCAGCCTGAGATGATTAGCACTTTATGCTGCTGGAAGTAGCCATCAGAACATGGTGCACTGTGGTCATAAAGGGGTGGACATTCAGCAGCAATACTCCGGTAGGCTGTGGCGTTGACACGATGCTCATGTGGTTCTAATGGGTCCAAAGGGCCAGGAAAATATCCCCCACGCCACTGCACAACCAGCCTGAACCGTTGATACCAGGCAGGATGGATCCATGCTTTCATGTTGTTGATGCCAAAGTCTGACCCAACTATCTGAATGTCGCAGCAGAAATCCAGGCTCATCAGACCAGGCAACATTTTTCCAGTCTTCTACTGTCCAGTTTTGGTGAACCTGTCATTTTCTGTTGCTACCTGACAGGAGCTGCAGGAGGGCAACAGCAGTCTTCTGGGTTTGACGTGTTGTGCGTTCAGAGATGCTCTCCTGCAGACCTCGGTTGTAATGGGTGGTTATTTGAGTTACTTTTCCCGTTCTATCAGCTCAAACCAGTCCATTCTCCTCTGACCTCTGACCTCAACAAGACATTTATGCATACAAAACTGCTGCTCACTGGATACGGTCTTTTTCGGACCATTCTCTGTAAAAATTAGAGATGGTTGTGGGTGACAATCCCAGCAGATCAGCAGTTTCTGAAATACTCAGACCAGCCCTTCTGGCTCCAACAACCACTCAACATTCAGAATCTCTTAAATCTCCTTTCTTCTCCGTTCTGATGCTTGGTTTGAACTGCAGCGGATCGTCTGGTCATGTCTACATGCCGAAATGCATTGAGTTGCTGCCATGTGATTGGCTGATTCAACATTTGCGTTAATGAGTAGCTGGACAGGTGTACCTAATAAAGTGGCCGGCGAGTGTAGTCAGTCAGTTAGCAGCAAAAATTTTAAAAGTTGCTGATTAAAACATGAATAATTAATTTCAGACTCTGGAGTTAACTTGATTAATTTTTTTATCACTTCCCACCATTAAAATAAAGAGAAATTAAATAAAAATCCAGCAATAGGAAGTGAAACTAGAACTGAGACTCCAGTTTTCTAACCTGACATGGGAACCCGACGATGAGAACAGAATATTTAAAACGTTAGAACTAAATAAACTCAATAAAAAATACAGAACATTTAAAACCAACGAAAATAAAGCAAAGGAAGACTAAATGTCCTCCGACCTTCTCCCCTTTTATGTAAAAGTCCTCTGGAGGGTCGATGTACTCGAAGGGCCCCGGAGGCCCCTGGGGGCCCTGGTCTCCCTGTGGATCACACAGGAAACGGAAAAAGTTTGGTTAATGCAGGTCAGAAGACCAAAGAGCTGGAACAGAGCTCAGCTGGCCTCCAGTCAAGATCAACAGTGATGTAATGCACTGACCGACCTACAGGGGGCAGTAGGCCTGAGGAAGGCTGGCCATGTTCAACATATTATTCTGTGGTGTAACTGAGGGGCGCGGCCAAAGGGGGCGTGGTGGTCAGTGGTAAATGGACTGAATATATTTAGAGCTGCTGCAGTCATTCTGACGGCCTGAAGCCTTTTTGACGTGGGGCAGGAGGAAACTGGAATCAAACCTTCAACCTTCTGACTGCAAGACGACAACTTTACCTGCTGAGCCACAGTCAAAAGAGGGGAATAAGAGGGCTGTGACGGGAAGGGGGCGTGGCCAATGTGATGTAATATTTCTGGGGTGTGGTCTGCTGGATGAACCACTGGGTGGCGCTACATTAACTCTGTAAACAGTCTCTGTACCTCGTCTCCTTTCGGTCCCGGCAGTAATCGACCTTTTTGACCCTAAAACAGAAACATGAGCTGACGTCAGAACATCCAGCTGGAGAGATAATCGATCTATAATCAGTAACTGACTGGAGAACAGAAAGCTGTAAACAGTTTTACTGCTTCAAAATCACATTAAAAAGATCATATAAACTGCAAAAAGAGTTCAAACCGCTGACTGTAGTCCTAAAATGATAAAATGAATTAATAGCTGCCAGGTTGTGACTCACAGGCGGGCCCCTTGTTCCGGGTGAACCAGGAGGGCCCTGAGGAGACAAAATCAGTTTAAACATTTAATTTACTCTCCAGGGAACCAAACCTCAAATTCAGTGAATTGATCCAAACTGTGTTGAACTGAACTACCAGTCAAACTGAACAGAAGTGAACTACAACTGAGTTGAAATTTACTTTTTGTAATGAACGAAAAATTATTTGAACTGGATTCAACTGAAGGTGTTTCATTAAAAGTTAATAAAATTTACCTGAATGGAAATAAATCGATTTAAGGTGGACTGAACTGAATTACATGTTTCCAACTGAGTTTAGCTGCAGTGAGCTGAAATGAAGTGGAGTGACTCACATCGAGTCCAGCTGATCCGGTTGGACCCGCGGGTCCGGTTGGTCCCGGCAGACCATCTTCTCCCTGCAGGCAGAGACAGAAACCTGAAGCAGAAGCAGAACAATGTGACGCACTCGGCTGCTTTCAGGCCAACTCACCTGCAGACCCGGCAATCCGCCGGGCCCATCGTCGCCCTGTTGGACCCAAACACTGCGGTCAGGCGGGCTGAACGTACCAGAACATGATGCTGCGGGTCAGCTGTACTTACAGGAGCTCCGGGGTACTGGATGAAGTTGGCCGATGGCTCTCCTTTAAGTCCCTTCGGACCGGTAAAACCCTGAACAGCAGCACAGGATGTGAGATCCTTTTGCCTCAACATGGCGTCAAACAGTGACAGTCAGCCAATGCTTTTTACCGGTTCTCCATTAGGGCCCTGTTCCCCTGGAAGCCCTAGATTCCCCTGGATTCCTCTGGTTCCGTTGCATCCGTCCAGACCTGGATGACCAGGCCCACCAGCCGGGCCGGGGAGGCCCTGAACAGACACAAAGAGAAGCTGAAGGGTCCTGCGCTCCAGCGGCTGTGGGATGCCGATAGGGGCAAAGACTCTTACCGGGACTCCGTCCAAACCCGGAAAACCGTGCAGACCGGTAGGGCCCTGAACCCACAGAAACAGACGTTCACCATGTTGGACTTCAAGAATGTTACTTGGGTTTTCTGCTTTTACAGTTAGAATGGTGGTTTACTCACAGCATCTCCTTTTATCCCAAAACCTCCCATCGGCCCCTCAGCTCCTCTACCGCCCTTCTGCCCTGGAAGTCCCCGTCCGCCCGGGAAGCCTGGAGGCCCCTGAGGCCCCTGCAGACCCAAAGGACCTGGGAAACCCTGCAGAACATAAAACTATTAGAAGCTTCAATGCCTGATACAACACAGTGACCCATGACCAAGCAAAACGTTGCACACCCTAAACCAGCGGCATCCAGCCCCGGTCCTGGAGAGTCACCATCCTGCTGGTTTTAGATGCTACCTTGCTCCTATGTCCTACAAGACAAATTCTTTCGTTTCCCATAATTCCACTCAGCTCAGCTGGGTAAGAATCAGTCCCTAATTCTTACCCAAGGCCACGTCATTTCCTCCCATGTATTTTTCATTCTTTGAAAGTCCTTACATTCCCCTCAGTAATCTGTCCTACAAGTATTGATGTTTCCTAATCAATACTTGTAGGACAGATTACTGACTCTCATCATCTGGGTTTCGCATACAGAACAGATCGATGTGAACGTTTACTGTGCGACGCCTAAATTACCGTTTGAACAGCATGTCCGGCAGACAACGGATTTAAACATCTGACGGAACAATGAAACCAACAGAACCTGGTCCACAACAAAAAAACATAAAAAAACTCAATTTGGTGGCAAGAAATGATGTTAGAGCCAACACTGACCCAACCGAGACAGAGAGCCAGAACATGAACCCACATTTGAACTGCGATTAGTTGGTTCTGTTCACACAGACAGAACCAGCAGAGCCCAAACCAGCTGCTGCAGCAGAGTCCAGCAAGCCAAACCTGCAATGACATCATCTGATCATACGGGGGCAGTGTCACACAAATCAAACCAAATACAACCTGAGAACAGCAGCTCAGATGTTAACCTGCAGATCTGAGATCAAAATAAAATCTGAAATAAAAAAAATATGTCAATAAAAACAAATTTAATGATAAGTTTGAATTTGAATCAAATTCAGCACAGCTGACTGAGCAGTTTTCTCAAAATAATACATAAAAAAGAGTGGCAGGATTATTATTCTGTAAAATTGATAGAAATTAAACTAAAATTAACAAACAGACTGCAGTTTCTCATAAAAAACAAATATATTAGAAAGAGAAACGATAAGCAAACTAAAACCGTTTTTCCTTTTCTATAAGACAAATTTACAAATATTTTCTGAATCATTTTAATCCCCAAAGAAAGGCATGTTGTTGAACCTGCTGCAGAGTTAAAGCCCAAATGAAGTCCAGCTTTTTTCAAAACTGTATTAAATTAATCTAAAATTTCTACATGTAAATATTTCATTATGACAACATGGAAAAAAAGTTTAAACTTTTTGCAAATTTATTATACATATTATAATAATATATATTATTATTAAATATATAATAAATTTG